>NC_042615.1:153101806-153401806 GCF_901001135.1 Rhinatrema bivittatum
ACAGTTTTAGTCTTCACCACTTCCTCCGGAAGAGCATTCCGGGCATTCACCACCCACTCCATGAAGAAATACTTCCTGACATTAGTTCTCCTCCCTGGAGTTTCAAATCGTGACCCCTAGTTCTACTGATTTTTTTCCAACAGAAAAGGTTTGTTGTTGACCATTAAACTTTTCAAGTATCTGAAGTCTGTATCATATCACCCCTACTCCTCCTCTCCTCCAGGGTATATATATTTAGGTTTTTCAATTTCTCCTCATAAGTCATTTTATGAAGACCCATTCATCTTTTTGTCACCTTCTTCTGACTGCCTTGCATCCTGTCTCTGTCCCTTTGGAGATACAGTCTCCAGAACTGAACACATTACTCCAGGTGAGGCCTCACCAAGGCCCTGTACAAGAGGATCATCACTTCCTTTCTCTTACTAGATATTCCTCTCTCTATGCAGCCCAGCATTCTTCTGGCTTTAGCTATCACCTTGTCACATTGTTTCGCCAACTTCAGATCGTTAGACACTATCACCCCAAGGTCTCTCTCCTGCTCCGTGCACATCAGACCTTCACCCTCCATCAAATACAGTTCTTTCGGATTTCCTCACCCCATATGCATTACACTGCCCGTCTCATTCTCTCCACTCCTTCCGGCAGGTCCACTCTGTTGCAGATCTTAGTATCATCCGCAAAAAGACAAACATTACCTTCTCTCCCATCTGCAATGTCGCTCACAAAGATATTGAACAGAACCGATCTCAACATTGATACTTGCAGCACTCCGCTTAACACCACTCTCTCTTCAGATTGCATTACAAAATATATTGGTATCTAATTATGTGACCTTCGTTTGTCCGAAGCCTCGTTTGGTTTCAGTAGTTTTGATATCGGTCCGGTGGCCCTTGTATTTGGTTGATTTCAGTTTTTTCACAGTGGTCCAGCTGCATTTACATTCACCTAGCACTTCGTATGCACACTGCAGGTATCATTTTGAATGGTTTCCCCACCAGTTAGCTGATAGCTCTATCTGATTAGAAGTTATTCACCATATACATTTTCATGTTTAAGCCAGTGATATCACAGAATTCATGCAAATGCACTTTGTATATGTTCCTAGTTTTTTCTATGACAAACCAAAAATCTATACACCTCTAAAATGTACTTCCAAGACACTGTGTAATACCAATAGTATTTCAAACTCAAACATAAAGTGTCCGTATATTTTATACTCAGTGATATATTGAATACTTGGGGAAAAACCTCTCCTATATTTCTATATGCTACTTATAATAACAAAACTTATAGACAGCAATTTTTAAAGGGGGGAAGTGGAATGTTTCATAAATTTTTTCAGGCATACTGGCTTGTAGGCCTTTAACTGATTTAATCATAAACTTTCCACCTCCGACCTTATATGATTTTTTTGGATTTATTAAGTGCGCTATAAAATCTTTAGGAGATTGATTGCTGTGGTTGCAAGTCAAAATTATAATGATAATACCGACTTATGTGAAAAACCATTTTTAAAAGTCCACCCGACAAGGCCTTGTTTCTGACCGTGTATCGGTCTTTCTTCAGGGGAAGTGAATGGACTTGTTGAATAGTCAGGATTACTTATCTTGAGAAAGGTTACTGAAGACTCTCGCTGGTGGTTGAACTGCTCCTATGTTGTCCGTGCTGTCACTTCCATGAATCGTTGTCCGTTCAAATGCTATATAGGCTGGTGAGCTCTTGCTTCTAAGAGCCCGGTTTCTAAGAGCCCGGTTTCCGTCCATAGCTTATGCTTTTCTAATACCTCTTGGGACTAGTCTACCCTGATATGTAGTTTGAACAGGCACCCACTATCAAATAAAGGTAATATTAGTTCACTTCAACTTAAACATAACTGAAGATATAGTAGCATAATTTTCTATCTGTTTTCCATTTTGATCACATTTTAGTTTTTTATTCATCAGCCAGCACTTTTAACACTCTGTATACACTTCATTTACTTTAGTTTATTTTATCCATCATCCAGCACTTTTAACATTTTGTATACACTTTATTTCACTTTAATTCAAAACCATGAGAAGAAATAACCACAAAGTCCATATATTACTTTATTTGCTTCTTTTTGTCTCTGTATCATTCTTTTCACTTTCAATCTCTCATTTCTTTATCCTTTCATTTATTTTTTATCTTTTCGTTCATTTTTTCAAAAAGGAACAAATTGAGCACAAACACTTTAATCGTATAACTCAATAGACAGAGCGAGAGAATAACCACAATATCCACCCTGCCGACATGCAGTAAGCAATTCCTCTTCTTTTTAATTATTATTCATTACCTTTTATCCTTTATTTTATATCATTATTTTTGTAAATTTATATATTTTTTAAATTTTTTAAATTTTTTAAATTTTATTATTTTATTTTTTATTTTTTAACAATAACAGTTTTCTTTTATCTGTTGATATGTCTTACACTGATACCAAGTTGTCCTCTTTAGTACATCTATGATATAACTTGACACCACTTTTGTCATTATCATTATTGCCAATTTGAGTTATCACCCCTTGAGAATGTAACTACATGTTTTTACATGAGCACTTACTATCATGTGACCTGCTGACATACCCCACTAGTCTGTTTAAACTTTGTTTTTTCTTGTGTTGTTTAACATGCCATTATGATGTCTTCACACACATATATATGTTTTGGTTTAAGTTGTCTGTGATGGTCAAACATTCATGTATGTTGTTTATTCAGTTTTATCTGTTTCTATATGTGTGTTTTAATTTTGAATTTAATTTGATTTTCAATTTTAGTAGCATTGATACTCACCAATGATGTCATGACTCTCTAGTATAAATAGGAAGGCCTGTTTCCTTGAACGGTGCCTTGGCAATCGGGTCGTACACTCTGGTGTTTCTAGTTTGCCTTCCTGCATTCCAGTGTCTTTGTTCCAGCGTCTCCTGTTCCAGCATCTCCTGGGTCTCCTGTTCCAGTGTCTCCTGTTCCTTTGTCTCTCCATTCCTTCTATAACCTTTTGGACTGATCTCAAGGTACTGACCTTTGCCTGTTCTCTGACTACTCTTGATTACTGCCAGACCTGACCTCTGCCTGAATTCCGACTACTCTTGATTGCTGCCTGACCTGACCTCTGCCTGAACTCCGACTAATCTTGATTACCTCCTGGAACTTGACCTCTCCCTGACCTTACTACTTTTGATCACCGCCTGGAACTTGACCTTTGCCTGACCTGACTATGCCCAGATTGACCACTGTTATCGACCCTGCTTTGGATGACCATTCTGGACTGATACTCTGGCCTTGATTCTCACTATACACTCAGACACTCTCTTCTGACCTCCTGCGACCTCTGGACTTCCCTGTTTGAACACCGACCACACACCCTTATTCATGGTAGGCACTCCCTTGAACTTTCTCTCTATGAGACCCTGCGAGGCCCACCTAAGACCAAGCAGCCCGGGTAACCAAGGTCTCAACCTGAGGGGACACCGGGTTGCTATCGGCAAAGCTCCAGCTAGCCTCTGTCTCCTCCTATTCTCTGCCTCCTAGTGGCAGGTGCTCTCTGAGTCTAACCGGAGGGCCGTACCCATCCTGCACCAGGCTAAGGGTGCAACTCCAGCACAACAGGTTGCCAAGGCCATGGACTCAGTGGAGTCTCCCGCCATGCAGGCCATCCCTGACCTAGCTGCTCGTGTCCGAGAACAACAGCGAACCCTAGAAGCATTGACTTCGTCTGTGGAGAGACCACGGTCTCAACGTGAGGATTCTGTTAAGGCCAACTTAAAGGGTTTGGTTCAACCCGTGCCTTCACGTGCATCTCTGGCCCTTCCTGATCCACCCCATTTCAATGGGGATCCATGCCTCTGTTGAGGTTTCCTCAACCAATATTTTATGCAATTCGCACTACAGCCTGAGTTGTTTCTAAGTGAAAATACCAAGATCACCTTCATCCTCTCACGGCTTGAAGGGAAGGCCCTGGCATGGGCTTCCCCACTCTGGGAACATTCAGATGACATCCTCTGTCATCTCTCCCACTTCATCTCCGTGTTCAAGCAGACCTTCCAGGACCCCGGACGACAGGCGTTTGTGGGTCACCAGCTCCTCCATCTCCATAAAGGCTCACATTCGCTCACTGAATTCACGGTAGAATTCAGGACACTAGCCACAGAACTGGGATAGCAAGAGGACTGCCTAAGGGCAATCTATCTGTATGGCTTATCTCCTGCCCTTAAGGACAAGCTGGTTGCTTGCAAGATTCCCACAACTCTAGATGATATCATCTCCTTGGTTGGCAAGATCGATCACCGCCTACGTAAATGACATCAGTGGGTAAAGATCTCTTGGCCTCCTGCCGTATGCCCAGTTCGTGCTACCAGTCCTCAGTTAAAGGCCATACCGGTGCCTCCTCCACCACCAGAGGAGCCGATGCAGATCAACAGCAGGTACTTATCTCCTGAAGAGCGCCTTCAACGTAAGAAGGAAGGTCTTTGTCTGTACTGTGGCGATTCTGGACATCTCCTTCAAGCCTGTCCAGTTCATATGGGAAACTGCAGAACCTGAGCCTGGCGGGGGTCCCGAGCTTGGGCGCTACTGTTACTGGCCCCCAATTACTACTCCCTGTATCTCTCTTCAGAGAGTCATGGTCCTTTGCCACAACCGCCCTTGTGGACACCGGGGCGAGTGGCAACTTCATTCTGGATGATATCGTCAAAATACTCCAGATCCTGCTCCAGCCTCTGGACATTTCTCTTCGCATTGCATCCATCCAAGGAGAGACATATCACCCATTGAACCGTAACCTTCCGCCTCTCTGTGGGAGCCCTCCATGAGGAGGAGATCTCGCTATATGCCTGAAGTGCTCTACGCACCCAGTAATCCTTGGAGTTCCATGGCTCCAGGTGCATGGACCTCAATTTGACTTGCAATCCCTGCAGTTAATCCAGTGGGGATCCCAGTGCCAAAACCGCTGCCTACGTCAAGCATCTCCAGCGGTCACCGTTCTGAACTCTACAACCCTGACTGGGTTACCTGCTCCGTATACAGACTTCCAAGATGTATTCTCCAAACAGAATGCAGACATTGTGCCTCCACTCCAGGAGTATAATTGTCCCATTGAGCTCCTACCAGGTACCATGCCTCCCAAGGGCAGAACTTACTCTCTCTCGTTACCGGAAACTAAGGCAATGTCCGAGTACATTAAAGAGAACCTGGATAAGGGATTCATAAAAACCTCCTATTCCCCGGCAGGAGCCGGATTCTTCTTCGTGAAGAAGAAAGATGGCAGTTTATATCCTTTCATTGACTATCAGGGGCTTAACGCCGTGACCCATAAGGATCGCTACCCTCTGCCACTCATTAGCGAACTCTTTGATCGCCTCCAAGGGGCCCAGATCTTTATGATCTCTGAGGGGCATACAATCTCGTAAGGATCCAGCCAGAGGATATTTGGAAGACTGTTTTCAATACCAGGGGCGGCCACTATGAGTACGTAGTGATGCTCTTCGGACTTTGTAATGCCCCTGCGGTCTTTCAACACTTGATGAATGAGATCTTCTGAGACCTACTATATTCGTTCATTGTAGTATATCTAGACGATATACTGATCATCTCCAAGGAACTGAAATCCCACCATTCACATGTTCGAACAGTCCTCCAGCATCTCAGGGACAACCATGTCTATGCAAAACTAGAAAAGTGCATCTTTGAACAGACTCGTCTTCCATTTCTGGGCTATATTATCTCCAATCATGGTTTTCCATGGATCCTGAAAAACTCCAAGGAATACTCAACCAGTAGGTCTCCGCGCCCTGTAAAGGTTCCTTGGATTTACCAACTATTACAGGAACTTCATCGCCAACTACTCCACACTAGCTGCCCCACTCACTGCCATGACTAGGAAAGGTAGCAACCACCAAGTTTGGAGTCCCAAAGCTCAATCCGCCTCCACGCCTTGAAAGAGGCCTTCTGCACCAGACCTTGTCTACGTCACCCAGATCCTAACCGCCCCTTTGTCATCGAAGTCGATGCCTCCACCATTGGGGCAGGAGCAGTTCTGAGCCAGTATTCCTCCAAAGGAGCACCCTGCTCCTTCTATTCTCACAAATTTTCCCCCACAGAGCAAAATTATACGATTGGAGACCGTGAGCTCCTAGCTGTGAAATTGGCTTTTCAGGAGTGGCGCCCCTGGTTAGAAGGAGCACAGCATAAATTCATGATCTTCACAGATCACAAGAATCTCAAACACTTGAAGGAAGCCCAGTTATTGAACCCCAGACAGGCCCCCTGGGCATTGTTCTTTGAACGTTTTAATTTTGAACTTTGTTATCATCCTGCAGCCAAGAACACTCAAGCGGATGCTCTCTCCCGCTCTCTTGAACCAGAGGATACACCTGACACTCCCAGGCACATCATCAACCCAGCCTGTATAACCCTTGCAGTCACCAATAATGTGCCAGCTGAGAAGACTGTGGTTCCATGCCGTCACCGAGAACGCGTCCTTTGCTGGGCTCATGACTTGAAGTTGGCTGGCCATCCTGGCCGGGCTTGGACCCTTGAGATGCTAAGAAGATTCTACTGGTGGTCTAACATGATCAAGGACTCTTTCAGTTATGTGGACTCATACCCCATCTGCGCACAACACAAACCTCCCACTGGTTGCCCTTGGGTCCTTTTTCAACCCCTTCTGGTTCCCACTGAGCCCTGGTCAAGCATATCTACCGACTTCATCGTCGATCTGCCCCCATCAAAGGGCAACACGGTCATCTGGGTCATGATCGACCGCTTTTCAAAAATGACCCACTTCGTTCCACTACCAAGTCACCCTTCGGCTCCTGAACTGGCAAAACTCTTCCTGAAGAACATATTCCGTCTACATGATCTCCCCAAAGAGATTATTTCCAACCAAGGGCCTCAATTCGCTGCCAAATACTGGAAGTCTCTATGCAAAAAATGTGATATCTCGTTGAATCTGATTTCGGCCTACCACCCCCAGGTGAATGGCCAAGCCGAGAGGACAAACCGATCCTTGAAGACATTCTTAAGGACGTACGTCAACGACCAAGAGGTCGACTGGGTTGACCTCTTGCCCTGGGCCGAGTTGTCCCACCATACCCACGTCGCTTCATGAAAAGTCATTTATTATCTTTATCACAGTGAATTTAATGCATGTTGGTTACATAGAAGATAATCAAAATAGTCCACAAAACCGGTATGCACACAATTTGTACATACAGAAACAGAGTTTGCTTAGTTTTAAAAAAAAAACAGAAAAAAAGTGTGAAAAGCCTATAAGTCAATTCACTTGTACAATTTTGAAAGAGTTCATCTTTTGCCCAAGGCTTTAAATTTGGAAATTAAATGTTTGAGCACATGTGTCATATCAAAATTGTAAGCAAACTTTGCAGACGTTTTGTACTTTCTATGCCTTTCTTTTGCTAAACTCTTAAAACTGTCCCTTTGGGCCTTATTCAAAAAAAATAACTTTTTCTCATTCTGTGCCTATGAAAATAAAAGATCTTTATTCAATAAGGATTGATATGTCTAAATGTTGTGCAAGCACTTGAAGAAGTGTGTTAGGAGCTCCCTCTAGTGGCTATCAGTGCTATAGTAGGACTACAACTAATAAATTACTAGGCCAACAGAACAGAGGGCAATTTTTAGAAGGTTACAACCAGCTAACAAAGGAGAAACCAGGAAATATTCCTCAGCGTGAAACTTGTACTTCTCAAAGTCGGTAAATATTCCTGCCTTACTTTACAATGTGAATCTCTAAGGACCCATTGGATCCTTACCAAGCAGTGTATCCCTGGTAAACAGGACCTGCTCTGCAGTTTAATTAGGTGAACTCAGCTATTCCCTAAGACACACCCTCTAGGATGAATGGAAATAGATCATTTCATCCTTTAATAGAATGACCCTTAGAGTTTCCAAAAGCAAAGTTTGTTTTGGAGATTGTTTTGGAGAGTATAAGGGAAAGGGTCTCTTTTTTCTCTCTCTCCTGCAGTGAGCAGCAGGGAAAACACAGAGACAAGGGAATTGTTGTGTGCATGGCAGTAACTACAGACTCAAAGACAGGGGATCTGTACACTTTTTCCCTATAATAGGAGGGGTAAACAAGTCTGATGCTTTCCATTCCTATTTTTTCTCCTTTTTGCATGCTGATTTGGGTCAGCATTGGTTTGCCTGAAATGGATCCGGAGACCTCACAGTGGACTATTATTCTTTTCCAATGAAGAGAGTTTATGCTAGCTCATCTAGGGGCCAATGTAATAAAACCTGTGAAAAAAATGGAGTTAAATTCTTGCATGGGTTTTACTCAACAACACTCACATTAAAAGCAGGGTCCCCACAGCTAATGGGATGCAAATCAAGCTAAAATGTGAGTTAATCTGAAAAATCTGCACTAATACAGAAAAGTGCTTTAAAACATGAGTAAGGAGGTAAGTGTTTGAAGTTGGAAGGGGTGTGACCAAAATGACTTTGCATGCAAGATTGATATTGGGCAACCCAGCTTGGGCACAATCTCGCATGCAAGGCTATTTGGGCAAGGCATCCCAAGTGAAATCAAAGGGAAAGCTCTCTAGGGATTGCACCTACATTCAAACAGTACCTACTTTGGTGCTGTACATCCCTAATGGCAGTAGTTGATTGTTTCAGAGGACTTAGTTTCTGATTTCACTTGGCATGCCTTATGTAAATGGCTTTCCATGTGAGATTGTGCTCAAATTGAGATGCCCAGTGCCAATATTGCTTGCAAGGCCATTTTGGTCACATTCCTTCCAACTTCAAGTACTCACCTCCATACTCCTATGTTTTGTTAACTCCTTGTCTAAGTGGAATAAAAGTTAACTTACATTTCTGGAGATAATGATATTATATTGCTGTAGCCATGTAGTAGTATTTAGCTGTTCTATCACACTGGGGATAGCACTAGAATAACTTTGGCCACCTGAAATTTGAGTTTCCTAAACGGCAGACCAAAGAACAAGTTAGATTACTAGCATAAGCTCTCTGGAGCTTGCACTTACAACTGAATAGTATGCACATTGGTGTTCTGGATCCCGATTTTGTCATACTGTTCAATCGTAGGTTTCAGCCCCAGAGAACATACATTGGAAATTTAATTTCTTCCTGGTTCTGAGCTGAAGTACCACACTGGGCAAAACAATATACAACACTGGCTATCATAAATGTGAGTTTACTCCAACTGAGACCCAGGAGGTACATTTTCAATGTCAGCTCTCTGAGGCATGTACCAGTCATAGGTTTTCTTTGTTTTCCTGAACGGCTGAACAGAACGCACATAGTGCTAAAGTGCATACTGTTCATCTGTTGGTGCCCACCCAGACAGCCTTTGCCTTCCTAAGAAGACTTATTCTTTTATTTTACTTGCCATTTCTTATCAAAAAGGCCTTGAATGAGACAATGTGCCCACAAGTTGGGATGCACAGCACCAGTTTCACATGCAATGCCATTTTAGCAAGGCATGACAAGAAAAATGAAATATAAGCTCTCTAAGGCAAGCAGTTTCAGTGAACAGTATGCACTTTGCTGCTGTGCAGAATCATCTATGGCAACCTGTTCAACTACAGTTGTTCCCCAGAGAATTTGTGCTTTATTAAGCTAGCTGGAGGTTCCTGCCCCAGAGAGCTTCATTTTACTTGCCATTCCTTGTCAAAATGGCCTTGGATGCAAGACTTTTTTCTCTGGAGTAGGAACTTACAGTCGGGTTACCAACAACTGAGCATGATGGACACTAGGTACTTGCAGCAAAGCCTATTGGGAAGAGCACAGAACTCTGGATCATATCTTTCTAGTAATGCTTCACATCCTGGTAATGAGTTCCGAGCAAGTAGCTTATGCACTGTTATATTTATATTTAATTCTAGCTTCCATAGGGAGCCAATGCAAATCTGCCAAAACAGGTGACATATGCTCTTGAATTGACTGTCCTGAAATCAAACAAGCAGCTGTGTTCTGTAAAAGCTGCATAGCATTAATTGTAATAGTCGGTAAACCTAGACATAATGCATTTCAATAAGCAAGGAATGGTAAAATCAGCATCTGAACAACAGTTCTAATATCACTAGGCTGCAAAAGTGGTTTTAAGACATGAAGGAGCCACAATTTATAAAAACTATTTTAAACAACTTTTACTTGATATCTAAAAGATAGTTTAGAGTCCAGAATAAAACCAAGATTCTTAGCTTGGGAGACCATTCTAAGATCCTGGCCATCAAATGACATGCTCAAAGGTATAGGAATAGATTCATAATACCATTAATTCTGTTTTTGTTAAATTAAGGATATCTGTTCTCAGAAAGCAAGCTCTTAATTGCAGACATAGTATCAGCCCAAGAGTCTTCCACTAGCATATAAATAATAAATACTATACTAATTATAAATAGAAACCCTATTATATCATACACCAATATCACAAAAATGTTTTTATTGAAAATACACTATCACCTAGCATATTCATATATATAGAATTACTCTGAAACAACATTAAAACATACTCTTTCAACCAGTATATAAAAATGATACATTCTCCTAACATAGATCACTATCTATTCTATAACATATATGGATAACTACAGTTTTAAATATATAAATATTTAAGTGCTCATATATTTTAATAATTTTCCAAATACAAAAAGTCATAATGATGATAAACCCTTTATTTTTAAAAACCAAGCTCACCAAGGGCTTCTTGTTTCACAACATTTAGTGATTTCTTCAGGGAAATTTATTCTTGGGATAAATCTCAACCAATGTCTTCCCAAAATAACCTCTAAAGACTTATGTACAGGGCCGGCGGAAGCACTAGGTGAGCTAGGCTTAGACCTAGGGTACTGACCATTAGGGGGAGTGAGCAGTGGCAGCAAAGAGGAGTGGGGATTTGAATCTCCACTCCTCTTTGCTGCCACCACTTGTGATCCGTGTTGTGTGTGTCGGTCACGGCAGACCCGCGGCCCGGCCCTCTCACCTTCCTTTGCCAAATCCAGCGTCTAGTTCCACGTCTCTGGTGGCAGTGGACCGCTGGCTCCGTCCTCTGGCCACCCCCGATGCTCCAGCTACTGCTACAGGCCTCTGTGCTCCACAACAGGCCTCTCTGCATGGCCCGCGGAGAGACGCCGCCATTCAGCGCCGTGCTCCTCCCTAGGCACGTGCTCACATCCCTGCTGTTTATGAAGGGCCTGCAGCAGAAACTTGGCCGCAGCCCCGGATGATGATGTCACTGAAGCTCCGGTGTATAAGACCGGGCTCAGCTCCTGATAGTCGCCTTTGCAACAGGGCTCCACGCTGGTCATGTACTTCGTTGCCTCCTGTGATTCTCCTGCGTTCCTGGTTCCTGATCCCTGTGAGTTCCTGTTACTGTTCTCCTTCGTTCCTGCATTCCTGATTCCTTGCCTTCCTTTGTATTGACTTCCCAAACATGACCTCTGCTTCGCCTGACCCCGCCATTGATCTTCTTCTGGACCCGACCTCTGCTTCGTCTGACCACGCCATTGATCTTTTCCAAGCCCTGACCTCTGCTTTGCCTAACTACGCTATTGATCTTCTCTGAGCTCAGAAAAGTCTTGTCTTGCCACCACTCCTTGATTGCCGCTGGCCCTGACTCCAACTTGCTTTATGACACCTCTACAGTCTACATCCTGGACTTGGCCTATTCAGGCTTCGGCTGTTCTTGCTCGGGCGCCCCTTGTCTGACTTTGGTTCTATTGGCACCCAGGTCTTCGGGACTCCACCTCGTCCAGTACAGACTTACCAGCTTTGTCAATGCTGCCTCTGGGCTGACCTCTCTATCCATCTATCGACAACTACATAAGGAGGCCCACCTAAGCCCAGCAGGCCCCGGTTCCCAAAGGCTCAAGCCGCAGAGAACGAGGGCTGGTATTGGTGAAGTGCCAGCCAGCCTCCGACCATCAGCCCACTCTGCCTGCCAATGGTGGAGATCCATAGGATCCTTCCTACATGTAGCATCTACCCCACCTCGGTCCAAGGTTCCACCTCCAACGCAGTAATCCATGTGGGGCCACCACCACTAGCGAGAGGTACGAGTCGGGGCTGCGACTAGGGGCAGGGGGTGTCAGCGCGACTGGGGGGGGGGGGAGGAAGGGGTCAGCGCAAAGCAGAAGGTACCTAGGGCACCTAATCCCATTGGACCGGCCCTGCTTATGTGGCAAACATATCATACATAAAATGTACATTGACAAACTTGTATAACATATCATTTAAATATTATTTCATACTACATATCTACATTAAAACTCAATAATATACACTGAAAACTTTATCCTATGATTGTCCTTTTTTTTTATCATTTCACACTACTGTGGATCACTACTCTTCTGTTTTCCTTATTTTCACACTATTGTAAATCACTCAAACGACTTCCGTCTACTGTTATTCAAGACTCAAATATATAGAATCTTCATATGACAGTAGACTTATCCAAAACATAACCTTAGAATGTTTCCAGCTTCTGGATCAAAGCTAAATTAGATGGAGGTTCATAATATAGATTTCCTGCTCCCTGATATCATATTCAAAATCTCATACCTAATATAGCAGCCCGATAGCCTTCTGGTTCACATCAAAAATCAATTTCTTAAATGCCTCACTAACGGACCACGTTCCTTGTCAAACCATCTGACTACCAAACCAACCCAAAGACATGGTGGTGCTGCACCTAACTGCATTGCTGGAGAATATCTAATGCCCCCTTACATGGGATTTGTATGAACCCATGCTAATTTTAGTGTTGCTTTTTATTCCTGGTTTAATACACATTTTTTAGGAGTTAAAACCTTTGTTAAATACCAATGTTAATTTATTGCCGAAATATGCACAGTAAAACAGCAGTAAAAACTTGCACTAATGTTGGCATGCCTTATTATATCATCCCTCTAGTTAGTGTACTTACTATCAGCCTATCCAATGCAGGAGATGAGAGGAGAGTTTAGAGGTGTCATCTAGTACTACACATAAGTGATAAGGTAAGTATACCCATCTGGTACCTACCCAAGAGCAATACAAAGGAATCCAAGGGGGAGAGTGTCCATTTGGCACAAGAAGAGAATAAGATGATGGACCTGCTGAAGAGTTTAGATTTCAGGTACAAGAGATTGTCCTATTGACCCAGAGAGTCATCTATTAAGTGAATCTGAACTAAATTCATCTTGAAAGGATCATGCATATGTATATTTGTGGATGCCCCAGTCTTTCTATCCTCTATGCATCCATGCAACTCCAAAATAAAGCCAGAGGAGTCACTCACTTTGAGTCCAATCATCTCATTTATTTCCTTGCACATATATGAAAGAGAAAGTACAGGTTCAGTTAAGAGATAGATGTTAAATTCAATACAAACCCAGAACTGCAAGTAAATCAGAGAATATTATGCTAGCTGAGATTTCACTTCCAGAGGAACTACTGTAACCATATGATGCTCACCCAAAGATAGTTGCCTCATGCCTCAACAAGAGGAGTCCCAGTAAAATAGCTGGCATTTCATACCTAGAGCTTTTGCATGCTCTACAGGGAGCTAGGTCCTCTAGAGCTGTATGCTGGAGATGTAACCGGCTGCAACCACTTATGTCCACCTCTTTTTTCCCTGCACCGTCAATCCTAGAAAGAATGGCGACCTCCGTCAGCCAACGCCGACCTCCCTAGCGTCCTCAGGACAGCGTGGGCACTGCCGACCGCCATCATGTTTCCGGAATCACCTAAGGCACATGCGCGCGTACAAGGGCCTCCTTTGTACATGTTATGGCGGTAACCTTGGGGGCATCCCCTCCGGATGATGTCAACTCGCTACTGTACTTTAGCTGACCGGCCCGTTGCTTCTACAAGTTAGCAAGGAGTTCCCTTGTTGCTGAATCCACTCATTCTTGGACTTCCTGTTCCAGTTTATTCTCTTGGCATGTGGACGCTCTGGGTACCCACTCCTCTGGGGCCCTTCCGCGTTCCTGGCTATCCACTCCTCGGAGGGCCTACCCGACTTGGACTGCCACTTGACCCGCATCCTGGGTCTCTCTCCTGGAACCTCCACTTGTGAGTACTTTACTACAGACTTCAATAAGAGAACTTTACTGAAGCTTCTCTGCGGTGTACCCCATGCCTCGGGCCACTACCGTTTCTTCTTCAGTAGAGGGAGTTCCAGTATACCCTGTGAACATAAGAACATAAGAAATTGCCATGCTGGGTCAGACCAAGGGTCCATCAAGCCCAGCATCTTGTTTCCAACAGACGCCAAAACCAGGCCACAAGAACCTGGCAATTACCCAAACACTAAGAGGATCCCATGCTACTGATGCAATTAATAGCAGTGGCTATTCCCTAAGTAAAATTGATTAATAGCCATTAATGGACTTCTCCTCCAAGAACTTATCCAAACCTTTTTTGAACCCAGCTACACTAACTGCACTAACCACATCCTCTGGCAACAAATTCCAGAGCTTTATTGTGCGTTGAGTGAAAAAGAATTTTCTCCGATTAGTCTTAAATGTGCTACTTGCTAACTTCATGGAATGCCCCCTAGTCCTTCTATTATTCGAAAGTGAAAATAACCGAGTCACATCTACTCGTTCAAGACCTCTCATGATCTTAAAGGCCTCTATCATATCCCCCTTCAGCCGTCTCTTCTCCAAGCTGAACAGCCCTAATCTCTTCAGCCTTTCCTCATAGGGAAGCTGTTCCATCCCCTTTATCATTTTGGTTGCCCTTCTCTGTACCTTCTCCATCGCAACTATATCTTTTTTGAGATGCGGCGACCAGAATTGTACACAGTATTCAAGGTGTGGTCTCACCATGGAGCGATATAGAGGCATGATGACATTTTCCGTTCTATTAACCATTCCCTTCCTAATAATTCCTAACATTCTATTTGCTTTTTTGACTGCTGCAGCACACTGAGCTGACGATTTTAAAGTATTATCCACTATGATGCCTAGATCTTTTTCCTGGGTGGTAGCTCCTAATATGGAACCTAACATCGTGTAACTACAGCAACGGTTATTTTTCCCTATATGCGACACCTTGCACTTGTCCACATTAATTTTCATCTGCCATTTGGATGCCCAATCTTCAAGTCTTGCAAGGTCCTCCTGCAATATATCACAGTCTGCTTGTGATTTAACTACTCTAAATAATTTTGTATCATCTGCAAATTTGATAACCTCACTCGTCGTATTCCTTTCCAGATCATTTATATATATATTGAAAAGCACCGGTCCAAGTACAGATCCCTGAGGCACTCCACTGTTTACCCTTTTCCTCTGAGAAAATTGACCATTTAATCCTACTCTCTGTTTCCTGTCTTTTAACCAGCTTGTAATCCACGAAAGGACATCGCCTCCTATCCC
Source organism: Rhinatrema bivittatum (assembly GCF_901001135.1). Classification (NCBI taxonomy): domain Eukaryota; kingdom Metazoa; phylum Chordata; class Amphibia; order Gymnophiona; family Rhinatrematidae; genus Rhinatrema; species Rhinatrema bivittatum. The sequence goes on from NC_042615.1 coordinate 153,117,174, forward strand.
ATGACTTTTTAGTTTATGTAGAAGCCTCTCATGAGGGACTTTGTCAAACGCCTTCTGAAAATCCAAATACACTACATCTACCAGTTCACCTTTATCCACATGTTTATTAACCCCTTCAAAAAAATGAAGCAGATTTGTTAGGCAAGACTTCCCTTGGGTAAATCCATGTTGACTATGTTCCATTAAATCATGTCTTTCTATATGCTTTACAATTTTATTCTTGAGAATACTTTCCACTATTTTTCCCGGCACTGAAGTCAGGCTCACTGGTCTATAGTTACCTGGATCACCCCTGGAGCCTTTTTTAAATATTGGGGTTACATTGGCCACCCTCCACAATGGATGATTTTAATGATAGGTTACAAATTTTAACTAATAGATCAGAAATTTCATTTTTGAGTTCCTTCAGAACCCTAGGATGCATACCATCCAGTCTAGGTGATTTGCTACTCTTTAGTTTGTCAATCTGGCCTACTACATCTTCCAGGTTCACAGTGATTTCGTTCAGTTCGTCTGACTCATCACCCCTGAAAACCATCTCCGGAACTGGTATCTCCCCAACATCGTCATTTGTAAACACGGAGGCAAAGAATTCATTTAGTCTTTCTGCAATGGCCTTATCTTCCCTATGAGCCCCTTTAACCCCTCTGTGCTTCAGGGTATTGACACACCAACTACAAGATCTACTTTTGGGCACCTCAGACTACCTCACCAGCATCATCTTCAGTACAGTCATCCTCAGTGTACCACAGTCTATGGACCACTACTGGATCTGCACGCTGAGGTATCTCTACTCATCTGAAGGGACTTCCTGGCATACCCCGCTCTGTGGGCCACTACTGGATCAGCACTTCTGAGGTAATCTCTACTCATCTGAAGGGACGTCCTGGGGTAGCCCGCTCTGCGGGCCACTAACGAACATTCTCATCAGTGGTATCATCTGAGGTTACCCCACTGCCCAGAACTGTACTTATTTGCATCTCCTGCTCTGCGGGCTCTGCTTCTTTCCCTCATAATAAAGTCTCTGTCTTACAGTTGGGTCCTACGCTGCTGAGACCGCACATGCCAATGGTGAGGCTTACAGGGTTCCTCCATGTGGGTGGAGACACCTCTCATCTAGGCCCAGGGTTCACATCCTTACAAAAACATAACAAAAGTGCTTTCATAGGATTGGCTTATCTAAAACTGAAACAGAAGAACATAAGAAATTGCCATGCTGGGTCAGACCAAGGGTCCATTAAGCCCAGCATCCTGTTTCCAGCAGAGGCCAAACCAGGCCACAAGAACCTGGAAAGTACTCAAACAACAAGAAGATGCCATGCTACTGATGCAAATAATAGCAGTGCTATTACCTAAGTAAACTTGAATAATAGCAGTTAATGGACTTCTCCTCCAAGAACTTATTCAAACCTTTTTTGAACCCAGCTACACTAACTGCACTAACAACATCCTCTGACAACAAATTCCAAGGCTTAATTGTGCATTGAGTGAAAAATAATTTTCTCCAATTAGTCTTAAATGTGCTACTTGCTAACTTCTTGGAATGCCCCCTGGTCCTTCTATTATCCGAAAGTGTAAATAACTGATTCACATCTACTCATTCAAGACCTTTCATGATCTTAAAGACCTCTATCATATCCCCCCTCAGCCATCTCTTCTCCAAGCTGAACAGCCCTAACCTCTTCAGCCTTTCCTCATAGGGGAGCTGTTCCATCCCCTTTATCATTTTGGTTGTCCTTCTCTGTATTAGTAGCAGCAGAGACTAACCCATGGTCCCTTGTTTCTGCTCACATCCTTCTCTGTGTCCCGATGCACCTCTTGAGTGGTGGAGTTTTAGCAGTATGGCAAGGGCTAACCTAGGGACCTCTGCCACGTCCTCCACCCCTGTAGTTACTTTTATTTGTGGCGGAGGTGGACCCTTGGCCCAAGGTGGAGTTGGCACTACCAGTGTGGAAACCCCCTACTGGTCCCGACTGTCAGGAGGTGGGGCCAAATGGGAAGCGGAGGCAGACTGGAGTTTCACCAATATCATCCCTCGTTCCCCACAGGTTGAACCCTTAGGTACCGGGGCAGGCTGGTTTTAGGCGGGCCTGCGTGTGGTTGATCCCGGAGAGAGTATCCAAGGCAGGATGCCTAAAAGAAGGCCAAGTCCTAAGACAATCAGCTGGAGATGAGATCAGGTTCAAGCTGGAGCCAGGGCAGGCGGCTAAAGACAAGGTCAGGTTCGAGCGAGGGTCAAGCCAAGGAATCCATCCAAAGAGTAGTCAGGTACAAGCGAGGATCAAGCCAAGGAATCTATCCAGAGAGTAGTCAGGTACTAGTGAGGATCAAAGCCAAGGAATCCGTCCAAGGGGTAGTGGGAACAGGAATCTGAAACTGGAACACAAGGACTGGAACAGGATCAGGTACTGGACCAGAAACACAAGAACACGAACGAGCAGCAACTAAGCACATGACAGGAAGCATGGAGACGTGTTGCCAAGGCAAGCTCTGAACATCAGAGCTTGCCTTAAATAATCCCAGGCCACTGACAACAACGGAAGATCCAGCAGCCCTTGCCTGCCTTGGGCCCTTTAAATTAACAAGGAAGGCATGCACACGCCTAGAGAACCATGGGAGGAGAAGCAGATGGCGGCGGCTTCTCTGCCATGCCCTGAGGCATGCCAGTGACACGCTGGGCTGTAAAGAGGTGAGCTGCACCGGAGGCACCCCCTCCCCTCCACCAGAGAGCCGGGGCCTGCCCCTGCCATGGCAGTGCAGCAGGTGAGGAAGGTTGGTCATGAACTCTGCGGCTGGCCGACACAACAGTACCCCCTCCTCAAAGCCCCCTTCCTGAGGGTTTGAGTGGATGGGGCACTGACTGTCAAGTTCTTCAAAGCTCAAATGATGCTCCGGGTTAGAAACGGCAAGTTCTGTAGACTGAATTCCCACTGAACGTGGGGGGGGGGGGGGGGGGGGGGGGGTAAGTGTTTCAGAGTTGCTCCAAGCCACAACCGAGGCCCCAGATAGGGTGAGGCCAATTTTGGCTCTCCCGTGGTCCCAATCGGCAGAGAGAGCTGAAGAGGGAGGCCTTCTCCCTTTTTCTTGTTGCAGAAGGGCAAGTAGACTCTGGATCTCCTCTTCTTTGTAGGTCAAAAGGGATATGAATCCTTTCATGGCTCAATTGTGTTCCCTCACAAAGACTTCATGTTTGATCGTTCTCTGCGTTAGCTGTTCCTTCAGCTGTGTAAAGACAGCCCTCATGATATTCTTCCGAAGGGAAAAAGGGTTAGTCTGAGTCTCCTGAGACCTTTTACTTGGCAGAAAATGGTTAGGGAGAGCGGTAGCAGCGATCAGCGACCGGGGAGATTCTACCGGTTCTAGACAAGATTCCGAGCACTGCAGCCCCCACTGGATCAGATAGGCCGTGGCCCAGTCAAATTGAGGCTGATGCTTCCGCAACCATGGCCTGCCCAGGATAACTGGGTTCATGGCCTTAGGAAGAACATAGAAAGAGATGAATTCTGAGTGATCAGGCCCAATTTTCAGCGTAAGGGGCTGTGTAGTCTGAGTCACCAAACCGGGGAGGAAGTCTCCATGAACTGAGGAAAGAGCCAATGGTGGTGTCAAGTGACACATGGAGATTTGATATTGGTAGATTTGTGAATCGAACCGGAATCGGTTCCGATTTCGGTTCCGATTCACATAGGGGCGGATTTTAAGAGCCCTGCTCGCCTAAATCCGCCCAAATCCGGGCGGATTTAGGCAAGCAGGGCCCTGCGCGCCGGTGAGCCTATTTTACATAGGCTCACCAGCGCGCGCAGACCCCGGGACTCGCGTAAGTCCCGGGGTTCTCCGAGGGGGGCGTGTCGGGGGCGGGCCCGGTCGTCGCGGCGTTTAGGGGGCGTGTCGGCAGCGTTTTGGGGGCGGGTCCGGGGTGTGGTTACGGCCCGGGGCGGTCCGGGGGCATGGCCGCGCCCTCCGTACCCGCCCCCAGGTCGCTTCCCAGCGCGCAACCGGCCCGCTGGCGCGCGGGGATTTACGTCTCCCTCCGGGAGGCGTAAATCCCCCGACAAAGGTAAGGGGGGGGTTTAGACAGGGCCGGGTGGGTGGGTTAGGTAGGGGAAGGGAGGGGAAGGTGAGGGGAGGGCGTTAGAGGATTCCCTCCAAGGCCGCTCCGATTTCGGAACAGCCTTGGAGGGAATGGGGGTAGGCTGCGCGGCTCGGCGCGCGCCGGCTATACGTAATTGATAGCCTTGCGCGCGCCGATCCAGGATTTTAGCGGATACGCGCGGCTCCGCGCGTATCTACTAAAATCCCGCGTACTTTTGTTGGCGCCTGGAGCGCCAACAAAAGTACGCCAACGCGCCTTGTTTGAAAATCTACCCCATAGTGAATTTTTTTCGTGTGGCCCGATCAGGTTTTTTATTTTATCGGTTGCGCCCGAGCCGATAAACAAAAAACCCACCCCAACACTTCAAAACAGCTCCCTTAGCTTCCCCCCACCCCAAAACGTTTTAAATTACCTGGTGGACCAGTGGTGGTCCCAGGAGTGATCTCCCACTCTCGGCCGTCGGCTGCCACTAATAAAAATGGTGCCGATGGCCCTTTGCCCTTACCATGTGACAAGGTATCCATGCCATTGGCCGGCCCCTGTCACATGGTAGGAGCACTGGATGGCCCGCTCCATTTTTAAAGATGGCGCCGGCCGTCCATTACACCTTCCATGTGACAGGGGCTGGCCAACGGCATGAACAATTTTGTGGGGTTTTCCTATGGTTTCGGGGAGCCCCCAATTTCTGATGACTTTGAAAATATTGTACAATATTTTCAATCGTCAGAAATACGATTCACATCCCTAGATATTGGTCCACGCATTCTTGCTGAATAAAGTTTCCCCCAGTGCTGGAGTCCACTAGGGCCTGGGTGGCAAAACAGGTGGGGGGTTGTTCCAAGGAGGCTGGCAATAGAAATAAGGGTGATGCCGTAGCGAGACCAAGGGTTACTGATTCTGATGTCTCCCAGCATGGGGTTATCTCCCTCCTTTCTGGACACTGAGGCAGCAGGTGTCCTGAGTTCCCACAATAGAGGCAAAGGCCTAATTGGCAGTGACGAGACTTCTCAGTGTCCGTGAAATGTATACGATCTAGTTGCATGAGTTCCTCTGAGGAATTTCCCAAGGGCAAGGTGCAGTCATTGTCGGAGAGGACTGATTCCCTTCTGAGTAGAACAGTTTTCCTAGGACCGCTCCTGGAGTCATCTGTCGATCTTCCCCGTGAGATTGATGAGGCCTTTGAGGGGGGTGAGAAGCTCTCATGCCACAAGTTCATACTTACTCCTGGGGGCCAATCCCTCCAGGAAATGGCGTGTAAGATGTACCCCTGCCAATTTAGTTCCGTGGTCAGGGTATGGAATTCAATTGTGTAGTCGGTTAAGGAGCAAGTCCCTTGGCGCAAATGTAAGAGGTCAGAGCCCATAGCGGGAAGCCTGTCTGGTTCCTCAAAAACCTGTTTAAAGGCTGAAATGAAAGCAAGGGGTCGGAGTGCTCCCACAGGCAGGAAGCACCCCCTCCCCTCCACCAGAGAGTTGGGGCCCACCCCCGCCACGACAGCAAGGCAGGTGAGGAAGGCCGGTCGCGAGCTCCACGGCCTGCCGACGCAACATTATTTATTTTAATTTTGTTTTATTTTACGTTCATTTTTCTTCTTCTTTTATTAATTATGCTATTCCCACAGCACTGCATAATCCAGTCCCTTTAAGAAAGTTGCCAGTTGATGACATCATTACTGGGCCCAGCTAGAGACTTTTCTTCACAGTGGAAGCTTCCCAGGGCTCCCCACTGTTTTTGTTTTCTACTTCCTGTCCTCTTGCCCGGTGCTGCTACCTTCCCCCTCAATTGACATGAGAGGACAATGGTGATGGTGGGAAGCCTTCCTATGGCAGCTGGCACCTCCTTCTTTTCTGCTCCAGGGGGCACCTCCCAGATCATGGGTTCCCCCTCCTCTAAGCAAGTAAAACTTATTTTTTATTTTTTTCTACTCCTATACACAGTACATTAAGAGTTACAACCTGCAATAGAACTGAGAGTACCATGTGCATTTCAATATGTTGTAGTATACGGACCCCATTGTCACACCAGGGTTGGTTTCTGTTTAATCTTGCTTTAGTCATCTAAATGCTGTAATCATCTATCTCAGCTAATCCACCAAAGTCTGAGAGAAAAGATTCACTGCAAAATCTGTTTACAGCAGCTAATACACAAATATACTAGATTTAGAGCACACTGGCTCCATCTGCTGACAATTTTCAAGAAAAGTAAAAAATGAAGAGTCATCTATCTACCTGATCATTTTATCAGTGAGGCAGAGCAGAGTATATCTATCGTTCATTAAACACATTTTTGGACAAGATGTATCTCTACATTCTAGACACTCTCACTTACCCTATGAAAAAATGTACTTTTTGGCAAAGCACACCAAGGAAATACATTTCAGTTATGAACAGTGTCACATTTCCTTTATATAGAGTACTGAATTTAGAGAGCAGCACTTTAGCACAGAAAATACAGTGACAATACTGAAGGAAAGAGGACAAAAGAAAGAACAGTAAATCATAACATCATAAAATAAAGCACCGGATGCTAATATCTTTCAACTGCTATTTCTGAACTATTATTAGCAATATTCAACACCATGTATTGCATATTTTAAGCAGGTATTTTCACGTTTTTGGTCAAACAGTTTTAGTGCTGTTGGGTTTGTGGCATATTGTGGACTCTTGGTAGAAGTGGCGATGACTCCTCCCACAGGGAGGGGCCCCATGGGGAACCACAACAATTTGCCAGACTCTAGTAAGCAGACACTGAGGGAAGAAAGCTTTATTATACTGCTGTTGATGAGTTGAATCTTGCCCAAGGAACAGACAGTGCAGTAGTCCAGCGATATCACAGTAAGCTTAGACAGTCTCTGTAGTAGATGGTCTCACCCAGATGTAGCAAAGGTCTGGTAGTGTTCCGCAGCGCGGGATAGGCCGAGAACCTGAAGGGTGGAATGAGGAGAGCTGGAGCATAATGATACTCACAGAATAGCAGTGCTGATAACTTCCTTCAGTAGTTGAATGAAGAGAGGGACCTGTGGTCCGAGGTGCAGGATACCCTGAGCAGAATAGGCCCTCGAGGAGCGAGTACCTAGGAGCACCGAGGGTTCCTGAAAGAAAGCAGACAGGACCCCCGAGGAGTGGGTGTCCTTAAGGTTAGGCAGATTAACACCCAGAGGGCGAGTAGAAGCGAGAAGCCCCCGAGGAGCAGGTACCCAGAGCTTCTGTAGGAGTGAGATACCCCGAAGGGTAGTGAGAAATCCAAGCGAGCAGCTTAGAAGCGGACAGAGTAGCAAAACCAAAGTCCTTGCTAACTCGTTGAATTGGAGCGGAGCTGAGGTTTAAATACCCAGAGGTACTGATGTCATGCGGTGGGGCCGCCTCTGAGGTTCCTGCCATGACGTATTCAAAAACGTAGACAGTGTGCACGCACGTACCCTAGGAGGCCTCAGGAAGAAGCATGGTGGACGGGGATGCCCATGCTGGCTCGGAGATGCCGAGTGTTTTGGCAAACAGCAGCGGAGGCAGACATCTTTCCAAGGGAGGAGGAAAAGGGTAGAAGAGAGGTGAGGCAGAGCTGTTGCAGCCGTCTGCAACCGACGGACGCAACAGTACCCCCTTTTAAAGGGCCCCCTCCAGGACTCTTCCTGGTGGTCTGGGTTTTCGAGAGTGTGCGAGATGAAATTGACGTGCCATGTCTTTGTCCAAAAACTCATGGGAGCCAAAGGCTCCCATGAGTTTTCTTCTTGTCTATAACCCTCCCAGGAGATGAGGTATTCCCACGTCTTGCCTCTCTTACGGACATCCAAGATGTCATCTACAGTATCATGGAAACAATTGCCCTTGATGACCAGCTCCTGTAGGTATCAGAGAATGTGGGCTTTAAGTGTCTTTTATTTGTATTAACCCCAATTACAAATTCTCCTCCAGGAGTAGCTTGCATTTCTCCAGTGCTATCTGGATCATCACAAAAACCATGCACTCTTACCTCTCCCTGTTGGCACACTGGTGGATCCTGGCTGAGGCAAGGCAGACAGCAGCTCTAGAGAAAATGGAGCATCAGGATACAGATGGGCTCTGCTGCGCAGCCAGTTGATGTCTAGTAGGGGTGTGCATTCGTTTGCAACGTATTGGCAATCCGCAACATATATGCCACATTTGTTGTATTTGTGGGGGTCATGAAAACATATGGCAAACTCCCACAAATACAACCTATCACTAACGAATAAATCCCCACCCTCCTGACCCCCCAAGACTTGCCAAAAGTCCCTGGTGGTCCAGCGGGAGTCCTAGAGCGATCTCCTGTACTCGGGCCATCGGCTGCCGGTATTCAAAATGGCGCCAATAGCCTTTGTGCTTACTATGTCACAGGGACTACCGGTGCCATTGGTCGGCCCGTCACATGGTAGGAGCAATGGACGGCCGGCGCCATCTTGTGCGCCTATCATGTGACAGGGGCCGACCAATGGCACCGGTAGCCCCTGTGACATAGTAAGGGCAAAGGCTATCGGCGTCATTTTGAATACTGGCAGCCGACGGCCCGAGTGCAGGAGATCACTTCCAGGACCCCCGCTGGACCACCAGGGACTTTTGGCAAGTCTTGGGGGGGTCAGGAGGGTGGGGGGTTGTAGTTAATTAAATTTAAAGGGTTGGGATGGGGTTTTTTTTTTTTTAAAACAAATACATATGTAACTAATGAACGGATCAGGTCCCCCAAGAACAGATGCAACGGATTTGGGTCCCGACAAATACGAATATCGAATGAGACGAATCCGTCCCTGCTGCACATCCCTAATGTCTAGCTCCACATACTTTGTACAACATGTATTTATTTATTTAAAAATGTTTATATCATGTTATATCAATAATTCATCATGGCTTACAAGAATAAAACATTCATAATTAAACATAAATTTAGGTATCACACAAACATAAAATTACAGCTAAAACTACAAATTAGAATATAAAAATAATTCTATCAGCCATATGAAAGATGCTGGAAAGTTGGCAGCTAGAACGGAGAAAATCAGCAAACAGGATTATCAGATGGCCATATAATTAGGGGTTGTTTGCTTGTAAGCATGGATGTATTATATGAATCCTGGAACATTTGTATTTAACATGAGTTGCAAATTTATGACTGCCCCTGAAGAAGAAAACAAAATGTACTGTGTGTCAGGATTTAACAATTTTATTTTCAAATTTAAAAAATCTTTCTTAAGAAAAAAGTTGCTTTAGCTGGTAATGAGACCAATGATTAAAAATAATATGAGTGAAAATTTTAAACACCTTGGTCTTAATGAGAAGCGCCTCAATAATCAAGTTCTCATTCACTCTATTTTATGAAGGTCTCATAGATGGTCTTCCGTTGATTAATTATATGTCCATCTGGTAATCTTGTTTGCTGGTATCTATTGTCTGTAGGCTTATATGTTTCTTTGTGACTGAATATTTCGACTATAGAAAGAGAGCAGGAGTCTTCAGGTAAATTGCTTTGTGACAGACTGTGGTGAAAATATGTTAAAGGCAATAGAAGACGAGGGCATTCAGAGCATCTGTTGATTTGCTACTGGAGCTGCAGACACCTTCTCTTTGATCTGTGTCTGGAAACAGAGATAGGTGTGCATCGCTCCCTGGGGATTCATGATTGAGTAACGATGAGGCAGCTGGTAGAAATCCTGAAGTACTAAAGGATGCCCTGAAAGATCTGAATTCTACCCTGGGAGAATTCATCCCCATATTAAATATTCTGGAGGAAAAATTAGAGGGATTCCATGAACAGAGGTTTTGAAGTTTATGGACTCCTTGTAGTAGACGCAAGAAAGACTGAAACAACTCACAATAAACATACATTCTGTCAGCTACTACGTCCTCCCCCACCTCAGTACACCAAAGCCATGTTGTATGCAAAGATCCAGCTCTCCTGACACAGGCCATAGCTAAAGCATTTGGCAAGAGATATTCTTGGCCCATCCCAGCAAAGGAAACCCCAGCACAAATTTCTGTGACATGTTGTCTGACAGAGCCTATCAAGGCCATGGACACAGATGCACTGGCATATTAGTTTCTCAAATCCCCCTAAAACCCACCCCCGACCCTTTAAATTAAATCCCCCACCCTCCCGACCCCCCCCCCCCCAAATGCCTTAAATTACCTGGGGGTCCAGCGGCACACTAAAACACGGCACACTAAAACACGGCACACTAAAACCCCCTAAAACCCACCCCGACCCTTTAAATTAAATCCCCCACCCTCCCGAAACCCCCCCCAAATGCCTTAAATTACCTGGGGGTCCGTAGCCTTAAATTACCTCCGTAGCGGTGGTCCATAGCTAAATCGGGGGAAGGGGGAGAGCAGGAAAAGCGGCACACTAAATCGTGTAGTCTTCAGCCGGCGCCATTTTGCAAAATGGCCGCCGCAAAATGGCGGCGGCCATAGACCAAAACGATTCGACGCAGGAGGTCGTTCCGGACCCCCGCTGGACTTTTGGCAAGTCTTGTGGGGGGTCAGGAGGCCCCCCAAGCTGGCCAAAAGTTCCTGGGGGTCCAGCGGGGATCCGGGAGCGATTTCCTGCCGCGAAACGTTTTCCGTATGGAAAATGGCACCGGCAGGAGATCGACTGCAGGAGGTCATTCAGCGAGGGTTCCGGACCCCCGCTGAATGACCTCCTGCAGTCGATCTCCTGCCGGCGCCATTTTCCGTACGGAAAACGATTTGCGGCAGGAAATCGCTCCCGGATCCCCGCTGGACCCCCAGGAACTTTTGGCCAGCTTGGGGGGCCTCCTGACCCCCCACAAGACTTGCCAAAAGTCCAGCGGGGGTCCGGAACGACCTCCTGCGTCGAATCGTTTTGGTCTATGGCCGCCGCCATTTTGCGGCGGCCATTTTGCAAAATGGCGCCGGCTGAAGACTACACGATTTAGTGTGCCGCTTTTCCTGCTCTCCCCCTTCCCCTGATTTAGCTATGGACTGCCGCTACGGAGGTAATTTAAGGCTACGGACCCCCAGGTAATTTAAGGCATTTGGGGGGGTGGTTTGGGAGGGTGGGGGATTTAATTTAAAGGGTCGGGGTGGGTTTTAGGGGGTTTTAGTGTGCCGTGTTTTAGTGTGCCGCTGGACCCCCAGGTAATTTAAGGCATTTGGGGGGGGGTTCGGGAGGGTGGGGGATTTAATTTAAAGGGTCGGGGGTGGGTTTTAGGGGGTTTTAGTGTGCCGGTTTTCCTGCCCTCCCCCTTCCCCCGATTTACAATTTTTTGACGATAAATCGGGGGAATTGGTATTGTATCGTGGCCCTAACGATTTTTGACGATTTAAAATATATCGGACGATATTTTAAATCGTCAAAAAACGATTCACATCCCTACCTATTATAGACTAATAATGTTCCCATATGTTTTAATGGAAAACAAATGAAACTAATGAAACAAACTATTTTTTTTGTTGTTTTGAAAATAATGAAACAAATATGGGTCCCAATGAAATGAATGAATGAACCGAAATTAATTTCTTTGGTCTGCACATCTCTCGAAATTAAGTCTTTGTAGATACTTTTTCTCTTTTTCAGGTTCTTCTAAAAACCAAGTCCCTCTTATGGTAAGTATCCTCTTTTTATCTTTTGTTTTTGCTGTTCACTTTCAGTGAACAGCAAAAGCAAAAATCCCAGTTTAGTCAGTTGCGATGCCATCTCTGATGTGGTGGTCTCTGGCACAGCAACCATCTCCTCCAGGCAATGGGTCCTGAGGTTGCTGGCATCCAGTCTTCCTCTGTTGGTGTCTACCTCCAGGGGGATACCTACTACCTAATGAAACCAAATCAAAAACAAACACTACCTCCCTGACACCGAGTTATTTTCCGCAAGCTGAAAGTCTTTCAACTGTGGTGTCCGGCAACTTGGTGAAACTGTTTTATATAGCTAGAAAAAGTAAATTATAATCAGGAATTCCCTGTCTTTAATTTCAGGGGAACAGCAGTTACTTTTCACACAAAAAATCCCACTCTCCTCTAATTAGAAAAGGCAAAAAAAAAATTGCCATTTTCTTGTTCTTCTACTATTAACTATCTTGTCCCTGCTTCTCTTTACCTTAAGGGCTTCAGGAGTCTCTATGAGATTTGGAGTCAAAATGTCTTTTTTTTTTCTTTTTTTTTTCTCTCTTTCAAATCTCCCAGGGACACAGTAACTCTGTAACATCAGTGTTATTGGGTTCTGTAACTGTTCTCCTCTGGTGCAGTCTGACTCCACCACAAATGCTTTTGGGGCTTGATAGAGCTGATGACCATCACTTCTACCCTATTTGTTTATTTAAAATGTCTTCTGTTCTGCTGTTTCCTAACATCTGCTCAGTGTGGATCACAACAAGACGTTCATAAAAATATCACAGAACAACAAAATCAAAACAGAAGAAAAAGAACAAAATAATAGTCATTCTTCCACCTCATCCAAAAGCCTCTTGAAAAAACATACCCTATAAGGCTTTTCTAAACATTTTTAAATCCTGCTGCTCATGAAGACTAACCAGCAATTTATTCCATTCAGCTCTGCTACTGAAGAAAATACTGTAGCCCTTGTTCGTACCCATCTATACTGATTGACCAGAGGAATGGCCAGTAAGCAAGCACCCTCCAACATCAACATCCGCCTTGGGGTATACTACTCAATAGAATTTCTTAACCCACATGGAAATGAAGTATTCAAAGGTTGCCAATTGTCACCAACCTAAACCTTACCCTCCATTTGACAAGAAATCAATGGAGGTCCCTCAACATCGGAGTTACATGTTCTTCTTTTAATAACCCAGTTAAAACTCATGTGGTTGCATTCTGAGTCAACTGCAAAACATGCAGTAGCTTGTCGGATAGTGCAACAAATGGGACAACACAATAGTCCAAGTAATTCAGCACTAGAGCTTATACTACTGATTGAAAATATAAGTTTAAGTTTGTAAAATATGATTTTAGTTACATAATGAATCTGTGACTTCATTGACAACTAGGAGTCCAAAAATACTTCCAAAGTCTTCATCTCTGTCTGAACCGGAACAGCCAGGTCATTTAGTAACCAAGCTTCTGCATGGCAATCCTTGCCAAAACCTTTTCCTACCTACAAATCTTATTTTTCTTAATATTTAAAAACAAATGGTGATCAGTCAGCCACTCCTGTACCTTTCCAAATATAGTTTGCAGCCTAATTTCAGGTATATCACCACATAGGACTACATGGTAAAAAGAATTAGACATCATCAGCATACATTTAGTATTTCACATTTAAAGACTGCAAAAGGGCCCCTAATCTAGCCGAATAAATATTAAAAAGCACTGACGAAAGTGCTGACCCCTATTGTACATCCCACCCATTGTATACTATGCCATAGGGAGGATGTTTGACCTGTTTGAACTCTCTGCAACCTATTGGCCAGGTAGGAATAAAGCCAACTCAATCCAGTACCTCCAATGCCATGTATACTCATGCTCTTTAACAGCATCTCAAGATGTATAGTATCAAACATTGCAGACAATCCAAGCAGAATCAAGATCCCTTAAGTACTTTGGTCCAAACTACTTAACAGTGTATCCATTAAACTCATAAGTAGATACTCTATAGAATGATGTCTGCGAAAACCAAATTGGTTTATATCCAGAATTTGCATGTTATCCAAATAGTCCTCTAACTGCTCCAGTACAATTTTTGTAAAATGTTAATTATTGCCAGCAATTTTGAGATTGGACGGTAATTTGACAAATCACTAGGGGGCAAATTTTAATAGGTTTAACAGTTGCCCGCTTCCAGATTTTTGTGTTTAAGGACCTATTTATCATCTTTTTGTTGCGCTGGAGGTGGACACTTAGCCTGGTGCAGGATTGGTACGGTCCTCTGGTCAGACCCAGAGAGCGCCTGCCACCAGGAGGCGGAGCACACAAGAAGACAGAGGCTAGCTGCAGCTTCACCAATAGCAATCCTGGGTTTCCGCAGGTTGTGCCCACCACGAGCAAAGGTGCGCGGCTGATGAGGCAAGGATGAACTAGACTCGAACAAGGATCACCGGAGACCTCTGGAAGGAAACAGGAAATTAAAATCCTCCGGGCGAGATAGGTAGCACCTAGGGGTCTAGTTTGACAAAGGCCACAAGCAGCATCCGAGCAGACTGGTCTGATGGTCACAGGAGGAGTGAACAGAGTATCCGAGTGGAGTGCAAGGGTCAAAGCCAGGGTATCCGTCCGAGGGTGGTCAGCCAAAGCAAGGGTCAGTTCCAAGATCAGTCCGAGCGTAGTCAAAAGGCAGGTAAAGGTCAGTTCCAGGCAGCGATCAAATGTGGTCAGGCAAGCAGAGGTTAGTATCGTGAATCAGTCCGAGAAGGTACTATGAGAGGAACGTGGAGCAGGAACCAAGACAGATGCTGGAACACAGAGAGGACCATGGGAGCACAGGAATGCAGGAGCACTGGAACAACACAGGAAGACAGGAACGCAGGACAGCAACTAGCTATACAGGAGGTGTTGACCCAATTGCCAAGGCGAGGTCCTGGGGACAGGGTTTCATTTTAAATAAAAAGTTCAAGTGTTGTCATCTGGGCACGCCGCGGAGAGAGTTCCGGTAGCGAACCCTTTAAAGGGCCGCGGGATCCGCACGTGCCTAGGGGTGTGGTCTCAGCACGGGAGGATGCCGAGGCCCTGCGCAATACTTGTAGGGTGGCCTGGGAGGTCGAAGGCTCAGAAGAGACGGAGGATGCCGACGCGGAGCGCCGGGGACGGCAGTGACTGGCTGCGGCAGCGGGGGACCCCGAACTGGGGCCTGACGGAGTGTGGGACACGCAACAATTTTTGATGATTTCAAAGGAGACATCTTTCAGTTTTTACAATAAAAAAAGGACAGGGATCTAATACAGATAAAATTGATTTCAATCTCAATACCTTGGCATCCACTTCCTTCACTGAGGTCATTTCACACTCTGTCATTACATTTTGAGGGGAACTACAGGGTAGCCCATGGAAAAGTAGTCCACCTCCAATACCAGTGCCACACAGGCAGGCTATTTTTCCATGGGCCACCCTGTAGAATACATAGAACCTGAATTTCTTTATATTGGTCCTATTTGTTGCCACAAACCCTGAATTTTATCTTCAAAAAGGTTCGTCAATAAATCACAGTCTGGTAAGGCATTATCGACTATCACCAGCCCTGCAGTTAACATTTTAACTTTGGCAAACATCTCTTGAGGGTAAATGATTGCTCTAAATGAGACATATAGTAATCACTTTTAGCTTTCATACTATAGGCACGATATTCATTCAATACTTTCCTATATGCAACTAAAGACTTCCCATCTTTGGTCTTTCTCCATTGCCTCTCAAACTTCCTTACTACCCTCTTTGCATCTGCCACACTAATTGAATGACAAGACGCACATTTCTTTTGCCTGCTCCCAAACTTTAGCCACATAGGCTGGAGCCACCTGATCATATGTTTGCATTAACAATGAGTGCCACTTATCTGCCATTGCAGAGAGGGACAAAGTGTCTTATTCCTCCAAGCTAATCTTTGCTATTCAAAACTCCTTAAATTTCTCAATATCTGGCAATATAAGGGCACCTATATCTCATTTCTCTTGATGCTCTACTATTTCCCTCTTTCAAATCTGATTCCATAGTAAAACAGTGCATATAATGATCAGACCAGGCCACCTCTAAATTGTTAATATCCTATAAATGACTAAGATCATACTCTTTACATAACAGCAGGTCTAAGGTATGCCCTGCCCTTTGTGTTGTACCAGAAATCAATTGTACAAAAGATATTGCTTGTAGCAAGGAAGAAAATTCATGCATTCCATTGAAGGCACTGTCCTCAAAATGTAGGTTGAAATCAGCCAGAAGGATTAGATTTGTAAATTTTAATGCCAAGGTACTCAAGAACTCATTTTTTTTAAATTCTTTATTTATCCATTTTTACAATTACAAAAAACTCAATTTTGCAAATTTTGATAATGCGGAGGAATATTCAAACCTTGACAATTTATCCAAAACATAACATTCCTTCAAAAGAAAATAAGGAAAAAAAAAATCTCCTCTCTACCAGAATAATCAATATAGTAATTTTAAAGGATCCAGAAATTAACTGAGAGTTCATCATTACAATATTTTATAACACATAAAGATTTCCACAACTACCAGCTATTAATTAATTAATTAATTAATTAATTAATTAACTATGGGGGAGGAAGTGACAGGGGGCTTAGATGCCAGAACAATTTTCAATTGCTCTGCATCGAAGAAAATATTAACTTCCTCTCCCTTCCTCAAAACACACTTACTAGGAAATTTTACTTTGAAGTTATACCCCAAGGAAATTGATTGTTGACGTAGTGCTAAAAAGGCTCTACGCTTTAATTGTGTGGTTGAGGATAGGTCAGGGAAAATATTTATACTTTCATTCAAAAAAAGAGATAGGAGAATTTCTAAAATAATCTTTCATAACATTTTGCACATCAGAGGTTGAAATTAATGATACCAAAAGAGTGTTTCTATCTAGAATTTCAAAAGACGAGTTCTCAATAATTTCTGTGAGATTTTCTTGTAGATTAAGTCTATTTGATGTTGTTACTCCCCTTGCTTTGGGAAGAAAATAGCATTTATTAATTGACAGAGTATTCCTATCTTCAAAGCCCAACGTTTCTTGAAAAAACCTTTTAAGGGTAATAAAGGGAGTCTCTCCTATAATTCTAGGAAAATTGAGAATTCTAATATTCAAATGCCTGGATGCATTTTCCAATATTTCCACTCTTCTAGCAATAGCATTCTGATCCTTCACCACCGCTGCTTTAAAATTTAAATACTCTATCTCCTTAGATTCTAAAGTTGAAACTTTTGTAGAAATCTCTTCAATTTTTGTTTGTAGAGCAGTTGAAAACTGAGCATTTTGGAGCGCCAAAGTCTCTACTTTAATACTGATTATTCAAGGCATTTGCTACTCCTGTCAATTAGTCTCATAGCTGAGCCATTGTGACTGTCGCAGGGTGGCTCGGAATCACCAAGGATTTAAACTCTGACATGGGGTTTGGGAAAAAATGCAGGTTTTTCCAGCTGTACTCACGCCCAGAACCAGAGCACCTTCTTCCTGCCTAGGTCTCGCTGTTCCTCCGCCGCTCAAGTCCTCCAGGGTACCTGCTGAAAACAAAACTGCTTCTGCAGTTGTCGCCAGCGTTGTTTGCTCTGCTGTCCTGGATGTGGTGCTCTCTCTAAGCAGTCCATGCTGCAACAGCAGCCCTGGTCAGTGGCTGTCTTAGATCAGGGCTCAGCGAAGTCTCCTCCGGTGTCAGCACGGCTCTCTCCACGTTAGACACAATGGTTTCCTCAACTCGCTGGATATTAGCTGTTGTGTTTAGGAAACGAGTGATCTCTTGCTGCATAATTGGTGACGGTGGAGGGATAGAAGGTTAAACCCTTATCTTCCCCTTCCTTTTTGGTGGCATTGGATAAGGAAAACAGATAAAATCCAATCGCAGCTGGACTCCAACTCGTCCCTACTCACAGCATGTCGCCATCTTAGATCCTCCTCAAGAACTAATTTAAAAAGCACAAATTAGCTAACCTTTGACCTGGAAGAAAATACAAAGTACAGATGGTCCAATTATGAAACTTTATCAATGGGCTTGACACCTCACAGCTACTCAGGTGACAACCTCTTCCTGCAAAAACCTCCTGCCTTCTTCTAATTTCTCCACCTGGAAAATCTCTTTCTCTCAGAGCAATTCCTTGATCCACTGTTTTCACTATAAAATAGTAGGAATGTAGGAAAGAAAAATGTATTTTTCTTTTTTGGTTTGTTTTCAGAAGGTTTTTTCCCACGAATTTCGGTTCATGGTATCTTTGATTCTTTTAATTCATATGAAAAAAAAACATGAAGCAAACATTAACAAACAAACAAACCTGAAAACAGGACCTCACACTCATCTGGAAAAATTGAGGGGACAGGATCCCCCCGGCCCCCACTTACCCGGTCCAGTGGGCATCCACCGGCAAGGCCTAGACTCAGGCTGAAGCCTCGGCCTTACATAGGCAGAGGCAGCATTAGGTCGCCACAACCTTGGCCTCAGCCAAGGCCTCAGCCTAGACCCAGGTCCAACATCATGGCCCAGCAAAGAGGTTGGGTCCCAACACTAGGGCTTTGACCCAGACGCAGGCCCGATGCCAGGATCCTATCCGGAGGCCGGGTTCCAAAGTCTGGGCCTTGGCCTAAGCCAGAGCTTGGGCCCAGGTCCAATGCTGGGACCCAGTCAGGCAGTCAGGTTCCAATGCCTGGCCTCAGCCTTGGCCGGAGCCTAGATCCAAGCCTGATGCCACAGGCTAGCCTGGAGTATGGGTCCCAATGCTAGGGCCCGGGTCCAACCAGCCCCAATTATGGGACCTGATCCAGAGGCCATGTCCTGATGCTGGGGCTTTGGCTTAGGCCCAGGTGCAATGCCAGAACCTGGTCCGGAGGCTATGTCCTGACTCCTTGGCCTCGCCTAGGCCGGAGCCTGGATCCAAGTCCAATGCTATGGCCTGGCCCAAAGGTTGGGACCCAACTCTGTGTCCTTGGCCGAGAACCAGGCCTGATGCAGCAGCCCAGCCTGGAGACCAGTTCCTGATGCCGGAGTCTGGCCTAGGACCTAGAACTGACACCAGGATCCTGTCTGGAGGATCATCTTCATGCCTGAGTCTCGGCTTAAGCAAGAGCTTGGACCCAGGCCTGATGATGCAACCTGACCAGAGGCCGAGTCCCGACACTAGGGCCTCGGACTGGACCCAGACAGACACCTCGCAGCTGCTCGGGCAATGTCCTCTTCCTTTCTTCTGTCAAAATGGTACCGTCTACTAGAGTGAATGCGCTGAAATTAATTAACTCTGGTGAGACCCCAGAGGACAGCATCAGAAGAAAAAGAGGAAGAGGATGTCACTTGAGGAGCTGTGAGACTTGGGCTCCTGGCCTGGGCACCTGGCCAGGGCCTGACCTTATATCAATGCCCAGGTGTCAGGACCCAGCCTCCATGGTGGGCCGTGGTGTCGCCAGAACATCTCTGAGCTCCCTCAGTATCCTGGGATGTATCTCATCTGGCCCCTTGGCCTTGTCCACTTTCAATTTTCCTAGCTCTTTTCATACATTCTCCTCTGTAAACAGAGTTTTGTCTACCCCCACCCCTCATCTTCAATCTTTTCAAACATTAACAGTCCTTCTCTAGTATTTTCTTTTGTGAATACTGAATCGAGGTATTTGTTTAATATTTCTGCCATTTCTTAGTCTCTTTCCACACATTGCTCCTTGTCATCTTTCAATTTCACTATTCTACTTCCGGCCTCCCTTCTTGCTCTGATGTATCTGAAAAATACACCTCGCTTTACCTCTTTGGCAATGTTTTCCTCTGCTTGATCCTTTGCTTTCCTGATTTCTTTCTTCGTCTCCCTTAGTTTCACCAGGTATTCTTCCTTGTGTTCCTCTTTTTGGGATCCTTTATACTTCTTGAATGCTGTTCTGTTTGCCTTTATTATGTCAGCCACTTCCTTTGAGAACTACATTGGTTTCTTTTTCCTCTTACTTTTGTTTATTTTTCTAACATATAGATTTGTTGACTTTGTAATAGTTCCTTTTAATTTGGCCCACTGTGTTCCACTTCACCCATTTTCTCACAGGCTTCCAGTTCTTCCTCCAAAAACATCCCCATTTTGATAAAGCCCTTATTTTTGAAATTCAAAACTCAGGACTTCATGTGACTTCTCTGTATCTTATTTGTGGTATCAAACCATGCCATCTGATGGTGACTGGTCTCAGGTGGGCACCTACTAGGACATTAGAGTCATTATACCCATTTGTAAGCAGTAATTCGAGTATCGTACTCTCCCTCATGGGTTCCATTACCATTTGTTTGAGCAGAGTACCTTGAAGGGAATCCACTATCTCTCTACTTCTTGTAGATTCTGCAGAAGGGATACTCCATTCTACATATGGCAGATTAAATTTCTGAGCAACACTTCTCTCTTCTTTCTCACCTTTTGGATGTCTTTGACCGGATCTTTGTCCAGTTCTTCTGTCTGAGCCAGAGACCTGAGGACCATACCCATGTAAATGGAAGCACCATCTTCTTTATTTAGGAGGCCCTTAATGTTTCTTCACTACCCCACTTCCCTTGCATTTCATTTGTTTGGATATTCGCTTTCACATAAAGAGCTAGTCCTCCCCCTGTCCTGTCCTCTCTGTTCTTCCTTAATAAGTTATAGCCAGGAATGGCCATGTCCCAATAATGAGACTCAGTGAACTAAGACTCTGTAACAGCAATGATGTCCATGTCCACTCCACCATTAGGGCCTGCAGGTCTGGGATTTTATTGCCCATACTACGAGCATTTGTGGTCATAGCTTTCCAAATTTTGTAGATACTAGCCCTTATTGTAAATTAACAAACACAGTAAATTAAATGCGCACTAGCAAGAAATCAAAGGACACTATCAAGCTAGGACAAATATATCAAGATTTCAAACCATTAAAAAACACCTAAATTCAGAAGAATAGAACAATGTCTGCAAGAATTAATCTATATTATGGCTAGCAAATTAATATTCAACTTATCTATGGAGTGAGAGGATTTGAATTCATAGCTGTGACTTAGTTTGTTTAACCCCCACAAGCCAATTGAGGTGAGAGGAATTAAATACATAGCTGTGACACCCTGGAAGGAACAGAGTGAGAATAAGCCAGCCATACAATTTAACCAGGGTTACAGTTTCCTTTATACCCAGACGATTCCAGCTGGATTACGACTAGGAGCGTGACAGAGGCATGAACCCACGACAATAGATGATGTCTGCAAACAGGGACCATTTACTTGATCCTGCTTCTGCCCATCTGTGCCTGATTAATGTGCAATTTGTCATCTTCTCACTCTCTTCCAATAAATAAGGCTGTGAATGTTTAGATATCGTAATTAGAAAGCAAACGCTTACCTTTTTCAGTAAAAAAAAAAACAAAGGGGTTGATTTTAAAAGCTAAAATACCCACATATGCAAGGATCTGGGCCACTTGTGAGCAATGTGTATTTTAAAAGCTGGAAATTATGTTGATATATGAGTGCACAAGTAAAAATAAAAGGGGTGGAAAAGGGGCAGAGTTGGGGGTAGGGCATGGGTATTCTGGTGTGGGGCCAACAGTGAGCCATGTAACTCTGTAATTTAAAACTAGAGGCCGCAGTGAGTGGCGGCTTGTTAGCCACATAACTTTACTGTTGCTCCTGATGAGGAGCAAGTCTGCAGATCTCAAGTTTTTGGGCTTACACAACAGGATGAGGGGTCCAGGTCAACTGGCGGGCATGCAGGATGAAGAACTAGAGGGGGTTCGGTTGACCTCTAGGCAAACTGGTGGACTATTTTGAAAAACTGGGAATGTCCCTCACGTGAGCATGTTTTGAAATCCACTTACATATGTAGCAAAGCCCTTTGGGAGATACACAAAGTAGGTTTGCTCAAGTAACCTTTTAAAATTAGGAGCATTCTTGTACGTGGTAGGCTTATTTTAAATCATATGCACACAAATGCACGTATGAATTAAAATTCAAGATTATCTTTGCTTGTGCGCCAATATGAGCTTGTATGGGCACATGCACGTTCATTTTAAAATTAGCCTGAAAATCTTTAGCCACACCAGCCCAAAGTTAGATTTCTCATTTTCATTTTTTATAATCAGGCCAAACACACATTTAAACATGTATGCATATTCTTTCACAGTATATTCCAAGGAGTTCTTGCAGAACAGTGATCTGAGTTTTTACTTATCTTCATTGCACACCGAACTTGAAAATCTGGAAAAGTGTATCCTTTTGCCAATGCATTTGACAGTGTTTGTTCAGCAGAGCTGGCATCTTTTAGGAGCAACTGAAAGAGGTCAGATGAATTTCTGTGGCAGCACTTGCAGTGCTTTTCTTGCATCTCATGAGAGCAGAGATCTATTCTGCACCTGTGACTTTCATCATCTTGCTCATAATCAGCCCAGAGTGTATCTCTGATGAATAACCATTTATGAATAAAACCAATAATATGAAATCAGATGTTTTTCTGACAACCATAAATATGGAAAACCCAGCTGTAGATATAGAATACCAAATGACAGAGGTGCTATGCCTCAGTTCAGAATTATGCTGTGCAGTTCACAGGAAGCAAATCTATATTCACAGCATGTATTTTGGTATCGTACATTCATTGCAATGGTGCATGGATACTGGAAATTGAATTAGGATGGGTAAGATGCACTTATCAGTGGATGATGAAAAACAAGGCTCCCAGTTAGATCCAAATGTGACAATGATGTCTTCCACTCCTTTCTTCCCTACTCATTCCAAGATATTATTTAAAATACATTTAACATTTCTAGTATGATTATCTTTATATAGGGATGCAGACATCTGTTTACTGAGAACTGAACTGAGATCACCAGCTTATTTTGCATAAGCCACTGAATGGCTTTCAGGCGTAACGATTTTAACCACTACCAACCTCAGTTTGAGTAACCTAAAGATGAAAAAACAATATTCATGTGCTATTCCATTAAATCATCCAGTTCCTTATGGAGTAAACTTTAAAGGGATATCATGGGAGTTCCAGTACTTGCCTTGAGATCAAGGAAAAGAAGCCAAGAGCCAGAGTATACACAGCCTAGGGACAGGATTAGGGAAACACAAAGAACAAAAGGAAAGAAAGGGTCCTTGGGTGGAGTTCTGGGAGAGAGAGAAACAAAGCTCCACCCCAAACATCTACTTTAGAGGGGTCTACAAAAGGGGTCTTCATCCAAAAGGGAAACAGAAGGAATGTGAACACTAGGCTAGAGGGCCAAACTTTAAGACAAGACCTCACTGAGCAGAGAAAAGAGAGATACCAAGGCACTGTTCTGTCCAGGAGTAAAGTGAAATGCAGGAAGATAGTAAAGGTGTGAGTAACTAATTGGGAGGTATGCTCAAAGAGAGAGAAAGTGATAAAGGAAGAGGAAATGAGAAAAGAAGCAGGAAGAAGAACTCTTAATACTCTCCAGTTTTCACATATGATGGATTTGGCATGATTCAAGAAATGGCAGGAGAACCTGTGAGACTGGGCATTAATAACAGTTGACAGATGCCCAAGATGGTTCAATAGTGTGCCTGGGGATCATTGTAAATACATGTGCACAATCATACACACACGCATACACAAGAGTCTTTTTCTGTCTGCTTTGAAGGTAATCACATTTAGCTTGGATTTTTCTTTGCCTCTCTTGTCAAGGTGACATAATGGACCTGAAGAGGTTTCTGTGTTGCATGGCTGGAAGAATCTTAGCAACAATTCCTTCAATGATCAGGAAGGCTCGGTCCTAGGTTTTGATGTTACAGAGTGGGAGAAGGGAATCAGAAGGCCTTGGGAAGGCCCATTTTGAAGTTGGTTTTGGTTTTGTTTTTTTGGGGGGGGGTTTGGCTATATAATATAAATGTTTGGGGAATGAATTGAAACAAAGAAAACATTAAACAAACAAACCAAAAAATAAAAAAGAGCCAAAATTAAAATTGTAGACATGCACATCCCTACTTCCCTGGAACTTATAAAGGCAAGACAGTTTATGATCAAGTATGTGCTGAAGAGTTTTAAAATGGTTATGATGGTTGTACAGTTGAAGATTGGGATCCTTCATCGGGAGCAGATGCCATTCTATGTTTTGGAGTATTCCATACATCCGGTCATCCTGGGCCTTCCCTGGCTACAGGAGCATGCTCCTCATTTCAAATGGAAGACCTTGCAGCTATCTCGCTGGGGGCCGAATTGTCACGGAAATTGCCTCCAATCAGTGACTCCAGTTTCTTGTTCCATTACCTCCACCAGTCTTCAGGGCCTGCCGGCCTCCTATGCCTCGTACGCGGACATTTTCTCAAAGCAAAAGGCCGAGATACTTCCACCTCATCACTCGTTCGATTGCGCCATCAACCTCCTCCCTGGCACTGAGCCTCCTCAGGGGCGCACCTATGCCCTCTCGCCTGTGGAGAAGCAGGCCATGATGGAGTACATCAAAGATAACCTGGAGAGGGGCTTCATTCGGAAGTCAATGTCCCCAGCAGTTGCTGGGTTCTTCTTCGTTGGAAAGAAGGACGGAAGCCTTCGCCCTTGCATTGACTACTGGGGCCTGAATGCTATAACGGTCAAGGACTGTTACCCCTTGCCCCTCATCTCCAAGCTCTTCGATCTGCTGCAAGGTGCGAGCATCTTCTCCAAGTTGGATCTCCGAGGGGCTTACAACCTGATCCGTATCAAGGAGGTAATGAATGGAAGATGGCCTTCAACACCTGAGACGGCCACTATGAGTATTTAGTGATGCCGTTCGGGCTCTGTAATGCTCCAGCGGTGTTCCAGAACACCATGAATGAGATACTCCGCGATCTCTTGTATCAGTGTGTGGTCATGTACCTGGACGACATTTTGATATTCTCTGACTCTCTGACCGCTCACCATCAGCACGTTACCAAGTATTGCAACGCCTCCGAGAACATAGACTGTATGCGAAACTCGAAAAGTGCCTTTTTGAGCAGGAGTCCCTTCCCTTCCTGGGGTACATCGTCTCCAGTGAGGGATTCTGCATGGACCCCCAGAAGCTAATAGCCATTTGGGAATGGCTGCAGCCATCCGGACTAAAGGCACTCCAACGATTCTTGGGTTTCACCAATTATTACCGATCATTCATACCTCATTATGCATCCATCGTTGCCCCGATTTCAGCCCTGACCCGGAAAGGCGTGGATCCCCAGAACTGGCCTCTGGGAGCGGAGGCCGCCTTTCGTTGCCTCAAGGAGGTGTACCTGCAACAACCGTGCTTTCGGCATCTGGATCCACAGCGGCCGTTTGTCATCAAAGTGGATGCATCCTCAGAAGGCGTATAGCGGCTGTTCTGAGCCTGACTTCTGAAAGTCATAAGTTACGCCCGTGTGCCTTCCTCTCCCACCAGTTCTCTCCGGCATAGCGGAACTACGCCATAGGCGACAAAGAGCTCTTAGCTATATTGGTAGCCTTAGAAGAGTGGCGCCCTTGGCTAGTGGGGGCACAACACCAGTTTATGGTCTACACAGACCATAAAAACCTAGAGTACCTGCATCGGGCACAACGACTCAACCCGCGACAGGCACATTGGGCCTTATTCTTCACCTGATTCAATTTTATTCTTCGTTACAGACCTGCCGGGAAGAATATCAAGGCCGAAACCTTATCACGTCTATTCGAGTCTACAGAGACTTCTGATGACCCACAGTTCATCATCGAACCGTCACGTATCTTGCTGTCCGTCACCACGACCATCCCTCCTGGGAAAACTCTGGTTCTGCCGCACTTGCGGAAACAAGTCCTGGCGTGGGCTCATGATTCCCGCTGCTCCAGCCATCCAGGACAATCTCGGACTTTACAGAACCTGCACTAATACTATTGGTGGCCTAAGGTCAACAAAGATGTCTGGGCTTACGTAGAGTCCTGTCAGTCGTGTGCTCATCAGAAGAGGATCCCAGGGGTGACTCCAGGCTTACTTCAGCCTTTACCAGCTCCCTCAGAACCATGGACCCATCTGGCAACAGACTTCGTGGTCGACCTGCCATCATCCAGTGGCAACATGGTCATATGGGTGGTCATCGAATGGTTTAGTAAAATGGCGCACTTCATGCCATTCCCAGGGTTGCCATCCGCAACTCAGCTGGCCCAGCTGTTCGTCCAGCATAACTTCAGACTACATGGCCTACCAAGAAGTATCCTTTCAGATTGAGGCCCTCAATTTACTGCCAGGTTCTGGAGGGCTCTCTGCCAGAAGTTCGATGTTACCTTAGACTATATGTCTGCTAACCACCCACAGACCAATGGTCTTGCGGAGAGAACGAACCAAACCTTAAAGCAGTTCCTCCGTATTTACGTCAATGAGAAACAGGATGACTGGGCAAGTCTGCTACCATGGGCAGAATTTCCACTCAATTCTCATCTTTCCACAGCTACCGGATCTTCGCCATTTCAGATAGTGTATGGGAAGCAGCCATGCCCGCCGCTGCCAGTTCCCATTTCAGTTACGTCCCCAGTAGCCCAACTCTCTGCAGACGAGTTACACCGCCTGTGGATCTCCACACGGCGCGCGCTGATCAAAGCCAGTCAGGCGGCAAAAAGATATGCCGATCAGCGAAGAAGACCATACCCGCCTCTCAGGCCAGGCCAAAAGGTATGGCTGAGCACACAGTTCATCTGCCTGAAGCTACCATCAGCGCGATTGGCCCCGCGATTTATTGGGCTGTTTCCCATCATTCGACAGGTTGGTGCCGTATCGTATCAGCTTCGTCTTCCGCCTTCACTCAAGATACATAACACGTTCCATGTCTCCCTCTTGAAGCCTCTGGTGTTATTTTGGCCTTCCAGTATGCCTCTGACTCCCCAAACTATTGCCTCCGAAGATGACCTCACCTATCAAGTCTGAGAGGTCTTGGATGTGAGAAAACATAGAAAGAATTGGGAGTACCTGTTGGCTTGGAAGGGGTTTGGCCCCGAAGAAAACACCTGGGAGCCTTTGGCCAGCATCTTAGACCGGGGCTTGCTTGAGCAATTCCACAGAGACCATCCATCTAAGCCCAGGCCTCCAGGAAGGTGCCCTAAAGAGGGGGGTACTATTGTGTTCTGCGGCCATGGACGTCCACGACTGCGGCCCTCTACCTTGCCTGCGGCGGCGACCTACCGCGGCAGCTCCTAGAATAACTCCTGAGCCGGTGCCCGTCGTTCCGGCGTGGGTCCCCGGTCTGACCGCAGGGTGGGGAGCTGTCCCTGCTCCCCCTTCGTGGCACCCTGCAGTCTTTCCTCCACGGAGGAAATCCAAGATGGCCACCACCATCTTTAGGCGCGAGGCCACACCTCCTCATTAGAATTAAAGGGGCCTGATCCCTTTAACCATCTACAGCTGTTCCCTATGAGCCAGAGCAGAAGAAGTATAAAAAGAGGCTTCCTCTGCTCATTCCTCAACTTGGCAACATCCCACGTAGTCAGGTCTGCTTGCTTCGGTGAGTTATTGTACTTCAAATCCTTGTTCCTGTCTCGTCTTGGTGTTCCTGGTTCCTGACTTTGGATTGGCTAGCGGTGATTCCTGGTGTGTTACTTCGGACTAGCTAGCGGTGATTCCTTGTATGTGACTTCAGACTGGCAAGCGGTGATTCCTGGTGTGTGACTTCGGACTGGCAAGCTGCGATCCCTTGGTATAAGACCTCAGACTGGTAAGCGACGACCCTCTGGCACTTGACCTCGGACTTCTTCTGGACCATCATCTCCAAGGGCCCACCTAAGTCCCAGTGGCCCGGGTCCCTACGGGCTCCTCCCGGGGGGGCCACGGACTTCCAGTGACGAAGACTCCATTCTTCTCCTTGACGTCACAACTCTTCGTCTGCTTCCACAGTCGCCTCAGTCTCCAGTGCTGAGGGTCAGCTGGTTGCATCTTCTGTTCTGCCTCGCCACCCGATGGGAGAACCTACGGATCTTCCTCCTAAGGTATACCATCCTCCCGTCAGCCCAAGGGTTCACAAGCCTGAGCATAACATTCTGGTCATAGGCAGAAATATGAATATATCTAAACAGAAGTGCCACATTACCAGAAAACATTTGTGAGGAATAACCTAATAGGTAATGGTACAGGAAGAGTGCTCAAGAAGGGATACAGGGAAATCATAGTAGAAAGGGCATAACCGAATTCAGTATATTGGGTAAGGTTAAGAGCAAGGGGAATAGAATATGAGAGACCAGCAATGTGAGTACCATAAATGCAGGCTGTAAAAGAAGAAATGAGAGGAAAGACTTACGCAGTGGCACCAGCAGTAATGCAAGCAAGAGAATGCTAGAAATAGGAAGCATTCAGTAGTTGCAAGTAGCTGCATTCCTTACAGCAAACAGCACAGCATGAATTTGACATATGCTAGTGTAGCAGAATCATACCTCCCTCTTGAACCTTGAATCACCACTGAGACAACAAAGTACACAACAGGGAAGGGAGGATCTAGAGAAAAGGACACGTGGTCGAAGAATAAGGAATTCAAGGGAACATTTGATCCACATGACACACTGTCAAATGGCAAGCAGTGGGACAGGGTGATTGATTAGTATGATCAAACCAGCTTTCATTTTTATTTATTTATTTATTTTGAACAGTTTTATATACCGACAACCGTTTGCACATCGTGTCGGTTCACATGTAACTTACTAACCACGGTTATATAGGCATTGCCTTCACAATGAACAGGTAACAATAAGATGCAATAACAAATAAGCTAGATAAATTAGTGGGAGGGATTCAACTGGGAGTAATATGAGAAGGGAACTAGGGGGGAGAGAAAACAATAACAAAACAGGATAAGGTTATATACAGAGTTCCACGATGAGTTCGTAGATAATGCTGGTTCTTGTTTAGGGGAAGGAAGAGGGGAGAAGGGGCTAGTGAGGGTAAATGTTGGAGGAAGGTCAAGTGAGGGTAAATATTGGAGGAAGGTCAAGTAAGGGGAGGGTCAGTGGGCGAAGGTGAAGGAGGGTAGGCTTGGAGGAAGAGCCAGGTTTTAAGTTTCTTTTTGAATAAGGGTGTGGAGGTTTCAGTGCGTAGGTCTAGAGGCATGGAGTTCCAGAGGGTGGGGCCGGCGAGAGAGAGGGCTCTGCAGGTTGTGGAGATAAGTCTGGTAGATTTTATAGAGGGGGAGACTAGTGTTCCACATAGGGAGGCGCGGGTTGGTCTTGTGGAGGTGCGAGGGAGGAACGGTGGGTTTATCCAGTTGTAATGTTCGTTGGTGATGTTTTTGTGGATGAGGGTAAGGGTTTGTATATGATGCGAGATTCAATGGGAAGCCAGTGGAGAGCAATGAGAGTGGGAGTGATGTGGTCTTTATTATTGATATTTGTGAGGATGCGTGCAGTGGCGTTCTGAAGGAGTTGTAGAGGTTTGATGTAGGTGGCAGGGAGGCCAAGGAGGAGAGAGTTGCAGTAATCAATTTTTGAAAAAATAATAGATTGGAGTACAGTATGGAAATCCAAGAGATATAAAAGGGGTTTGAGTTTTTTAAGGGTTTGTAGTTTGAAATAGCACTACTGAGGTTAGAATTGATGTAAGGTTTGAAGTTGAGTTGGTTATCAAGTATAACACCCAGGTTTCGTGTATTGGATGGGAAAGTGGTAGAGGAGAGGGTAGAGGGTATGGGTGTTGATGATTGTTTGGAAGAGATGAGAAGGAGTTCTGTTTTTTGGGGATTGAGGGGTAAGTGCATGTCAGTGAGGAGCTGGTTAATGGAGGCAAGAATGGTATTCCAGTTTTGGAGTGCGGTGAGAATGGAATTTGTGAAAGGGATAAGGATTTGCACGTCGTCTGCATAGATGAAATGTGTCACACCAAGGTTGGAAAGAAGGTTGGTGAGAGGGAGCATATAAATGTTAAATAGGGTGGAGGAAAGGGAGGATCCCTGGGGGACACTACAGTCGAGGTTTACAGGTGAAGATTGAATGTTGTCAGTGAGGACTGTGTAACTCCGGTTTTGGAGGTATGACTTAATCCATGATAGGGCGGTACTGGAGATTCCAATGCTGATGAGGGTATTGAAAAGGATGTTCATAGAGGAAGCTAAAGAAGAACATATTAAATAATCATTTAGCTGACTCAGCAAGTAAAGGCATATACGATTACGTATTAGAAGTTTCAGAACTGAAAAAAGCTACAAAACACTTGGAATGTAGAGACTAATAAAAACTGCATTAATTCAAAATGTGGCATCAACTTGAAAACCTAAATAATGGCATCTGCAAATAGGTACATAACTAGATATTAACTAGATATATCATAAGAAGAATTTCATGACAATCAGTTATCACATGTCAAAGGTACATTGCCTCAGAAAACAAAGGAAACCAGATTCTAAGTAAGGCCACCCCCATAGAACAAGGAAAAAACAAAAAGAAAATATAAATTGTAAGCATTTCAGTCCATATAATGTAGGGTGCAAGATGACTTCTGTGGCAAAGGATAGGATGATTTTTTAAATCAATGACACATGGCATATACAATTCTCTCAATATGGTGCATTTTTTGCATCAGAGCATAGCCTCAACTCATTATTAAGTTAGATGGATATGTTATGGATTAAAGCCTAATGTAAAAGCAAAACAGATGCAAATTAATCAATAAGAAAATTCCATCTTATCAATAACTCCCTGCATCTAATAATCCCTATTACTATTACTGATCTGCATAATATTCCCACATTATTATAAGGCAACATCCAATAGTCCAAACCACAAACAACTTAGATACTCAGACATTATATAAAAACATATATTTCACTGAACTGATTACATAAATTCATGCATTCATTCATTCTTCATTTGAAATGACACACAAATAACATATAAAAACAAAATAACGCTTGACAAACAGTTGAGTTCAAAAATTAGACCAAAAAGTACTTGAAAATGTTTAGAAAGTGATTGGATCGATCCAAAAATAAAAGGGAAGTCAGAATTAGAATAGATCTATTTAAAAATGAAAAGAAATCAAATTGGGGAAAAAATGTAATCTTCAAGCTTTACATCTCCCATGGCAGAGAAAGCTGTCAACCTGGAAAATATAAAATCTGGCATATGACAAAATTAAAGTAATGATTACAGTTTCCATGAAACTAAACATTCTGATATACTCAGCAAATAGCAGTCATGAAGCTACTTACTTGTCTCTATTGTTATACCTCTAGGAGGCACTACCACAAGTTGTGGTGTGAGAGCTGCTCTCCATCTGCAGATCTGAAACCCCTTTTTTCCATTTCCTGAGGTGATAATTTAACAAGAGCCAAACTAAGTGCATTCAGCACTGATTGTACTAGATCCTGTATTATTTCTGAGACTTCTGCAGCTAGTATCAATCATCCATCCTGAGCTAATGTTAATGCTGTAATTAATAGATCATTTACATACTTTAAAAAACTTTCTACAAAACCTTATGGGACTGGAAAATCGTTAATTCCCTACTCTGCACAGCCAAAGGCACACCGTAGTATGCATTATCCAAATCTAAGACTGTATATGAGGAATGTCTTTCAGAATTTGCTCTACATTCATTTGCAAAATGTTCAAATTTCCCACAATACCAGCATTCAATACCTGTGCCCCTAAAAGAATTAAAACCAGCTCCTATCATCCCTCTTCCAAAGGCATTATTCCCTCTAGGTATAATTACTAGGGGTGTGCTTTCATTTCCTACAAATTGGCAATCAGCAACGTATAGGGCCATATTCGTTGTATTAATGGGGAAGTGAAACGTATCGCAATTCCCCACGAATACAATGAATCTTTGCCGAATTATTCGGCCATCTAAAGGAGCAAATTTAAACAAACCCCCCACCCTCCTGACCCCCCAATACTTACCAAAACTCCTTGGTGGTCCAGCACGGAGTCTGGGAACCATCTCCTACACTCACGCCCTCAGCTGCCAGTATTCAAAATGGCGCCAATAGCTTTTGACATACTATGTCACAGGGGCTACCGGTGCCATTGGTCAGCCCCTGTCACATGGTAGGAGCAATGGATGGCCGGTGCCATCTTGTGCTCCTACCATGTGACAGGGGCTGACCAATGGCACCAGTAGCCCCTGTGACATAGTACAGGCAAAGGCCATCGGTGCCATTTTGATTACTGGCAGCTGACAGCTCAAGTGCAGGAGATCACTCTCAGACCCCCGCTGTACCACCAGGGACTTTTGGCAAGTCTTGGGGGACCCTTCTGACCCACACAAGACTTGCCAAAAGTCCCTGGTGGTCCAGAGTTCATTAGTAGAGTCCTCTTTTTTATAGATAAAACAGACAGTCTCAAACCCCAAAGTGCTTGAATCTATGGGAGGATCACGTACCATGTGTCTTCTGTTAAAGCAAGATAAATTGAATCTAAGTTTCCCTGTTCCTCCTTCCACCTTGAGGCTCAATTGAGGCCCAATTAAGGTCCACGTGCCTGCTGCTCACATCAATCTTCTGTTAGTTCTTTGTCTTGTCAATCTTCCCATCCTCAGGGGGAATTGGAAAATTCCAGTTTCACTGGGCCCCTGAAGTTGAGACGGTATCCTATGAGAATGTAACCTTATCTATTTGCTCTTTGTGACCTCATAACCCTCCATCATTAGTTTTGAACAGCTCCAAATGCAGTCCAGATGTCTCCCAGAGTCTCAAAACTAGGGTCAATTTGAGGTTCTTATGGCCAAAATTGCAGATAGGCCAAGCAGCAAAGAATTCTGGGTGAACCATAGTTTCCATGTTGGTCTCAGACTTAGGCTCACATATATCACTTTTTAGAATCTCTGTATCTATTTATATTTCTATCTATCTATATCTATCTATATTATATATCTATATCTATCTATATCATATATCTATAGCATATATGTATCTATAGCATATATTTATCTATAGCATATATTTATCTATGTTATATATATATATATATATTTATTTATTTAGCATTTTTATATACCGACTTTCCAATAACAGAATTACTGATCAATTCGGTTTACATTCTAAACAATAACAGTGACAAGTAAATGTCTTACAATGAACAGGTCGAAATAACTTGGATTAAGATATATGGGGTTAATAACATAATTCAAAGATACGGTGCCTAATGTAGGCTAAATAGACAGGTGATAGGTATAAAGTTAGGTTTTGATATTAGACTGCCAAAGTTCATGTGATTTCAGAGATGATCTATATAGTTCTCTAGAGGGTTACCACGGAAGGGATCAATGGCAGGGATATTCCGCAGTTTGCTGTTATGGGAAAGCTTTGTGGAATAACCAAGTCTTGAGTCTTTTTTTTAAATGTCGTGGAGCATTGCACTGATCTGAGTTCTGACGGGAGAGTGTTCCAGAGTTTAGGACCAGCTGTGGAGAAGGCTCTTTTACTTAATGCTGACTTCATCGGTGGGATATGAAGGTTGTTTCTGTAGGCTTGTCTCACTGGTCTGGTAGAGGTGTGGAAATGGAGAGGGTTTTTGAGCTCGAGTGGTGCCAAGTTGTGTAGTGCCTTTTGGGTTACTGAGAGCACTTTGAAAAGTATTCTGAATTTGACGGGGAGCCAGTGTAGGCTTTTTAAGATGGGTGAGATGTGGTCTCTTTTGTTGGACTTGGTTAAGATCCTTGCTGCAGCGTTTTGCAGCATCTGTAGCGGTTTTATGGCGTTAGCAGGGAGGCCCAGTAGAAGAGAGTTGCAGTAATCTATTTTCGTGAGAATGATTGCTTGTAGAACTAATCGGAAATCTTGAAAATGGAGGAGAGGTCTCAGTCTTTTTAAGACTTGTAATTTGAAGAATCCATCCTTTACGATGTTATTTATGAGTGATCTGTAATTCATTTGGTTGTCAAGTATAACTCCTAGATTTCTGACTTGTGGGGACATTGTTAATTGAGTAGACAGAATGGTACTGGGATGTGTGTGTATATATATATATATATATATATATATATATATATATATATATATATATATATATATATATATACACACACACATATATATATGATATATAACAGATTACTGTTTAAAGATAACAAGCTGTAGGAAGGGCCTAAACAACACTAGACAAGGACAAGTCCATACATTTTTTTAAACAGAGGCAACACAGCCATACTGTGTATGTGTGTGTCTATCTGTCTGTGTGTATGTGTGTATGTCTGTGTGTGTGTGTGTGTGTGTGTGTGTGTGCAGGTTCAGATTGCAGGAAAATATCAACCTGGGAAATGTTACTCCCTTGTGCACTTTCTCTGCAGCACATGCATCAACATGCCAAGTCAACTCTGAAACCCAGCAGAATTAAATCCAAATATCTCCAAAATAAATTTCACATTTTTCCTAAATAACTAAGAGCATACTCTGTAATGCTCAAGCTTGTGAACCCTTGGCTGACGGGAGGATGGTATTCCTTTTGGAAGGTCCGTAGGTTCTCTCATCGGGTGGTGAGGCAGAGCAGGAGACAGGACCGGCTGACCCTTGGCACTGGAGACTGAGGCAAGCGCGAAGGCGATGAAGAGACAGGATGAGACGTAGTCTTCACCACTGGAAGTCTGTGGTCCCTCCAGGAGGAGCCCGTAGGGACCCAGACCACTGGGACTTAGGTGGACCTTTGAGAGGTCAGGAGACGGTGCAAGGCTGACTGGAGATTCACCCTGGAAGCCCGCAGTCCCCCCAGGAGGAGCCCGTAGGGACCCGGGCCGCTGGGACTTAGGTGGACCTTTGAGAGGTCAGGTGACGGTGCAAGGGCTGACTGGAGCTTCACCCTGGAAGCCCGCGGTCCCCCCGGGAGGAGCCCATAGAGACCTGGGCCACTGGGACTTATGTGGGCCCTTGGAGATGGTAGTCTTGAAGGAGTCTAGGTCGGGTGCCAGAGGGTCATCGCTCACCAGTCCGAAGTCGTACGCCAGAGAATCACCACTTGCCAATCCGAAGTCAGGAACCAGAGGATCACTGTAAGCCAATCTGAAGTCAGGAACCAGAGGATCACCGAAGGCCAATCCAAAGTCAGGAACCAGAGAATTGCCGAAGGCCAATCCGAAGTCAGGAACTGGGAACGTCAAGACAGAACAGGAATAAGATCCAAAGCTTAAAGACTCACCGAAGCAAGCAGACTATACAGTGCTAGTGGATGTTGCCAAGTCAATGGATGAGCAGAGGAAGCTGCCTTTTATACTTCCTCTGCTCTGCCTGATAGAGAACAGGTGAAGCCATTTAAAGGGATTAGGTCCCTTTAAATCAGTGGAGGAGACACGGCCTCGCACCTAAGGATGGCGGCGGCCATCTTGAATCTCCCCCGTGGAGGGGAGACGTCGCTAGACGCTGCGAGGGGGGAAGCAGGACGGCTTCCCCTGCAGCAAGCAGGATCGGAGGCCACGCGAGTGCGGCGGCCCGAATCGGAACCCTCCCCCGGGGCTCCCGCGGCGAGAGAGCACGGTGAATCAGGTAGGGGGCCATGGTCGTGGAGCACCACGGCCGCGGGACACAACAACTATAGACCAGCAGTGAGTAAATAAAGCTGTAGACCCCCATTTCATCCATGAAAATCGTTTGGGGTCACCCCACAGCTCTGCTTAGCAGAATACCTCAGCTTAGTCACACATGTAAAACCCAGGCAGACCCTCACCAAATACAAAATGAAGAGATAATTAGAGATGTGAATCAGGTGCCTGATCGTTCACACTTTTGGGATCATCTGGCTGCGGGAAAATCTCATTTTCCCGCAGATCCCCGTTTGTTTTTTTTGGGGGGAAATCATTTTTCGGGTTGGTGCGCACTAACAGGAATTAGTGCGCACTAACTCCCATTAGTGCACGCTAGCTCATGTTAGCGCGCACTAACAAAAATAGCAAAAAGTAACAAAAAATAACAAAAATAAATGTTTTTTGTTAGTGCGCACTAACATGAGTTAGCACACGCTAACCCGAAAAACGATTTTTATGAAAATTCGGGGGGAAAATTGATTGTTTCTTTTTTAACCCAATACATTAATGAATTTAGAAATATACGATATTTCAATTCGTAAGAATAAACAGAAACATGCAGATAAAAATGAACTTGAAACCCAACAAGCCAGACTTTATAGGGCAGTGGTCCCCAACCCTGTCCTGGGGGCCCACCAGCCAGTCAGGGTTTCAGGATAATCACAATGAATATGCATGAGAGAAAATGTACATACACTTTTGATTGAAGATAGGCTCCTTCCAACAACCTCCTCGATGGTTACTGTGGGCTCAGGGGTAAGATGGGCCGACTATAGAGTATAGTATAATAGGGGCTGATGAGTAAAGATGGCCGGCGCCATCTTTAAAGATGGCGCCGGCCATCCAGTGCTCCTACCATGTGACAGGGGCCGGCCAATGGTACAGATACCCTGTCACGTGGTAAGGGCAAAGGGGCATCGGCGCCATTTTATTTTAGCGCAGCTGATGCCTGGGAACGGGAAATCGTCCCCCGAGGCCCCCCTGGACCACCAGGTAATGTTAAAAGGTTTTGGGGGGGTCGGGAGGGTGGGGGAGGCTAAAGGGGGTCGATTTAAAGGGTCGGGTGGGTTTTTTTTTTAGCGGCGCGGGCCTCCCTAAAAAAAAAATTAGTGATGTGAATTGGAATCGGAAACGATTCCAATTCACATATCTTAACGATCAGATTCCCCCTCCCCCCCCCCCCCCCCAGCCGAACCTGATCGTTAAGACGATCTGGCACACGATTCACATCTTTGGGAATGTGTTCCGCGGCCGTGGCAGGCCATGACCGCGGTCCCCTACCTTGCCCGCAGCGGTTCCCCACCGCGGGAGCCCCGGGGGAGGGCACTGACTCCTGGCCTGTCGCTCCGGCATGGGCCTCAATGCTACTCGCTGCAGGGGGAGCTGTCCCTGCTCCCCCCTCGTGGCGTCCAGCAGCGTTTCTCCTCCATGGGGGAAATCAAAGATGGCATTGACTTCCGGGGCCTGAATGCTATAACGGTCAAGGACCATTACTCCTTGCCCCTCATCTCCGATCTCTTCGACCGACTGCAGGGTGCGAAGATCTTCTCCAAACTGGATCTCCGAGAGGCTTACAACTTAATCCGGATCAAGGAGGGAGACGGCCTTCAATACCTGAGACGGCCACTATGAGAATTCAGTGATGCTGTTCGGGCTCTGTAATGCTCCCGCGGTATTCCAGAACACCATGAATGAGATATCTCTTGTACAACTGCGTGGTCGTGTACCTGGATGAAATTTTAGTGTTCTCGGACTCCCTGACCGCTCATTGTCAGCACGACATCCAGGTATTGCAACACCTCCGAAAACATCAGTTATACACGAAACTAGAAAAGTGCCTCTTTGAGAAGGAGTCTCATCCCTTCCTGGGATACATCATATCCAGTGAAGGGTTCCGTAAGGACCTGCAGAAGCTGAAAGCCATTCGGGAATGGCCCCAGCCGTCCGGATTAAAGGAACTCCAACGATTATTGGGTTTCACAAATTATTATTGCTCATTCATCTCACTCTATGCGTCCATAGTTTCCCCGATGACAGCCCTGTCCCAGAACGGCGCGGACCCCAAGAAGTGGCCTCCGGGAGCGGAGACCGCCTTTCATCGCCTCAAGGAGGCATTCCTGTGACAACCGTGCCTTCGGCATCTGGACCCGCAGCGGCCATTCTTCATTGAAGTAGATGCCTGATCAGAAGGTGTGGGTGCCGTCCTGAGCCAGACTTCTGAAAGCCATAAACTATGTCCGTGTGCCTTCCTCTCTCGCCAGTTCTCCCCGGCGGAGTGAAACTATGCCATAGGCGACAAGGAGCTCTTAGCGATCAAGGTCGCCCTCGAAGAATGGCGCCCTTGATCGCTAAGAATCTTGAATACCTGCACCAGGCACAACGGCTGAACACACGGCACGCACGTTGGGCTCTGTTTTTTACCAGGTTTGATTTTGTTCTCCATTACAGACTGGCAGGGAAGAATGTCAAGGCCGACGCCCTATCACGGGTATTTGATTCAACGGAGGGTTCTGAGGAACCACAGTACATCATTGAGCCATCCCATATCCTCCTGTCTGCTACCACGACCATCCCTCCCAGGAAAACTCTGGTCCCGCTGCGCTTGCGGAAACTAGTGCTAGCATGGGCTCATGACTCCCGCTGTTCCGGTCACCCAGGGCAATCCCGGACGCTGCAGAACCTGCGCCGGTACTACTGGTGGCCAAAGGTAAATAAGGATGTCCGGGCGTATGTGGAGTCCTGCCAGACCTGTGCGCGCCACAAGAGGATCTCCAGTTCAACCCCAGGCTTACTTCAGCCATTACCTGCGCCTTCTGAACCGTGGACCCATGTGGCAACTGACCTCGTGGTTGACCTGCCACTATCCAGTGGCAACACGGTAATATGTGTGGTCGTTAACCGCTTTAGTAAAATGGCGCACTTCGTGCCCTTGCCAGGATTGCCGTCCGTACCACAGCTGGCTCAGCTGTTCGTCCAGCACATCTTCAGGCTATATAGAAACATAGAAACATAGAAATGACAGCAGAAGAAGACCAAACGGCCCATCCAGTCTACCCAGCAAGCTTCACACATTTTTTCTCTCATACTTATCTGTTTCTCTTAGCTCCTGGTTCTATTTACCTTCCACCCCCACCATTGAAATATCTAGCTTGATTAGTTAGGGGTAGTAGGGGTAGTAACCACCGCAATAAGCAAGCTACACCCATGCTTATTTGTTTTACCCAGACTATGTTATACAGTCCTTATTGGTTGTTTTTCTTCTCCCCTGCTGTTCAAGCAGGGAGCTATGCTGGAAATGCGTGATGTATCAGTCTTCTCCCATGCCGTTGAAGCAGAGAGCCATGCTGGATATGCATTGAATGTGAAGTATCAGACACATTTGGTTTGGGGTAGTAACCGCCGTAACAAGCCAGCTACTCCCCGCTTTGTGAGTGCGAACCCTTTTTTCTTCTCCCCTGTCGTTGAAGCAGAGAACTATGCTGTATATGCATTGAAGGTGAAGTATCAGGCGTATTTGGTTTGGGGTAGTAACCGCTGTAACAAGCCAGCTACTCCCCTCTTTGTGAGTGTAAATCCATTTTTCCACATTTCCTCTTGCTGAAGTTTAGAGCGATATTGGAGTCACAGTAAGCATGTGTATGTTTATTGAATAAGGGTATTGTCTCCAGGCAGTAGCTGTCATTCTGGTGAGTCACCCACTCTTCATTGGCGGCCTCTTGACTTTATGGATCCACAGTGTTTATCCCACGCCCCTTTGAAGTCCTTCACAGGCCCTAAAGGCATCCTGTCGGATCAAGGGCCTCAATTCACTGCCAAGTTCTGGAAGGCCCTCTGCCAGAAGTTCAACGTCACCATAGACTATACGTCTGCTTACCACCCACAGACCAATGGTCTCGCAGAGAGAACAAACCAGACTTTGAAACAATTCCTCCGTCTGTATGTCAATGAGAAACAAGATGACTGGGCTAGCCTGCTACCCTGGGCCGAATTTGCACTAAATTCTCATATCTCTGCGGCTACGGGATCCTCCCCGTTTCTGATAGTGTATGGGAAACAGCCATGTCTGCCACTGCCTGTTCCCATCACAGTTATGTCTCCGGTAGCTCAACTCTCTGCTGATGAGTTGCACCGCCTGTGGATATCCCTGCAACGTGCCCTGATCAAGGCTGGCCAGGCAGCTAAGAAGTATGCTGACCAGCGTAGAAGACCGTACCCACCTCTCAGGCTGGGCCAAAAGGTTTGGTTGAGCACGCAGTTCATCCCCTTGAAGTTGCCATCATCGCGACTGGCCCCGTGATCCATTGGGCCGTTTCCTAACATCCGGCAGAGGCTTCAGGAGGGAGGCACGTTTCCTAACATCCGGCAGAGGCTTCAGGAGGGAGGCACGTTCCATGCCTCCCTCCTGAAGCCTCTAGTATTGTCGTGGCTGTCCAGCACGCCTCCGACTCCTCAACCTGTTGCCTCCGAAGATGACCTCACCTATCAGGTCCGGGAGGTCCTAGATGTGAGGAAACTTCAGAAGAAGTGGGAGTATCTGTTGGCTTGGGAAGGCTTCGGTCCCAAAGAAAACTCCTGGGAGCCATTGGCTAACATCCTGGACCGGAATCTGTTGGAGCAGTTCCACAAAGACCACCGGCTAAACCCAGGCCTCCGGGGAGGCGCCCGAAAGAGGGGGGTACTGTTGTGTTCCGCAGCCATGGCTTGCCCACGGCCGTTCCCCGCCACGGGAGCCCCGAGGGAGGGCCCTGACTCCCGGCCCGTCACTCCGGCATGGGCCTCAGTGCTACTCGCTGCAGGGGGAGCCGTCCCTGCTCCGCCCTCGCAGCG
Source organism: Rhinatrema bivittatum (assembly GCF_901001135.1). Classification (NCBI taxonomy): domain Eukaryota; kingdom Metazoa; phylum Chordata; class Amphibia; order Gymnophiona; family Rhinatrematidae; genus Rhinatrema; species Rhinatrema bivittatum. Next base: position 153,157,104 of record NC_042615.1, read on the forward strand.
TCCAGCAGCGTTTCTCCTCCACGGGGGATATCAAAGATGGCCCCCGCCATCTTTAGGCGTGAGGCCGCGCCTCCTTCACAGATTTAAAGGGAACTGATCCCTGCGTGCTCAACCAGCTTCACCTGTTCCTGATCAGCCTGAGCAGGGGAAGTATAAAGGGAGGCTTCCTCTGCTCATTCCCTGACTTGGCAACGTTCTCCAGAGCTGTCTAATCTGCTTGCTTCGGTGAGTACCTTGTGCTTTGGATTCTTGTTCCTGTTACGTCTTGGTGTTCTCGGTTCCTGACTTAGGATTGGCTTATGGTGATTCTCTGGTGTGTGACTTCGGATTGGCAAGCGGTGATTCTCTGGTGTGTGACTTCGGACTGGCAAGTGGTGATCCCTTGGTGCGTGACTTTGGACTGGTAAGCGACGACCCTCTGGCACTTGACCTTGGACTTCTTCCGGACTACCGACTCCAAGGGCCCGCCTAAGTCCCAGTGGTCCGGGTCCCTACGGGCTCCTCCCGGGAGGACCACGGGCTTCCAGGGCGAAGCTCCAGTCAGCCCTTGCACCGATACCTTGATCTTTCAAAGGTCCACCTAAGTCCCAGCGGTCTGGGTCCCTACGGGCTCCTCCTGGGGGGATCGCAGACTTCCAGTGGCAAAGACACAGGTCCTCTTCTCGTCTCTTCATCTGCCCCCACAGTCGCCTCAGTCCCCAGTGCCGAGGGTCAGCTGGTCTCGTCTTCTGCTCTGCCTCGCCACCCGACGAGAGAACCTACGGATCTTCCGCAAGGTATACCATTCTCCCGTCGGCCCAAGGGTTCACAAGCCTGAGCTTAACAGGGAAGCTGTTCCATCCCCTTTATCACTTTGGTTGCCCTTCTCTGTACCTTCTCCATCGCAACTATATCTTTTTTGAGATGCAGCGACCAGAATTGTACACAGTATTCTAGGTGCGGTCTCACCATGGAGTGATATAGAGGCATTATGACATTTTTCGTTTTATTAACCATTCCCTTCCTAATAATTCCTAACATTCTGTTTGCTTTTTTGACTGCTTCAGCACACTGAGCCAACGATTTTAAAGTATTATCCACTATGATGCCTAGATCTTTTTCCTGGGTGGTAGCTCCTAATATGGAACCTAAGAACATAAGAACATAAGAAAATGCCATACTGGGTCAGACCAAGGGTCCATCAAGCCCAGCATCCTGTTTCCAACAGTGGCCAATCCAGGCCATAAGAACCTGGCAAGTACCCAAAAACTAAGTCTATTCCATGTAACCATTGCTAATGGCAGTGGCTATTCTCTAAGTGAACTTAATAGCAGGTAATGGACTTCTCCTCCAAGAACTTATCCAATCCTTTTTTAAACACAGCTATACTAACTGCACGAACCACATTCTCTGGCAACAAATTCCAGAGTTTAATTGTGCGTTGAGTAAAAAAGAACTTTCTCCGATTAGTTTTAAATGTGCCCCATGCTAACTTCATGGAGTGTCCCCTAGTCTTTCTACTATCCGAAAGAGTAAATAACCGATTCACATCTACCCGTTCTAGACCTCTCATGATTTTAAACACCTCTATCATATCCCCCCTCAGTCGTCTCTTCTCCAAGCTGAAAAGTCCTAACCTCTTTAGTCTTTCCTCATAGGGGAGTTGTTCCATTCCCCTTATCATTTTGGTAGCCCTTCTCTGTATCTTCTCCATCGCAATTATATCTTTTTTGAGATGTGGCGACCAGAATTGTACACAGTATTCAAGGTGCGGTCTCACCATGGAGCGATACAGAGGCATTATGACATTTTCCGTTTTATTCATCATTCCTTTTCTAATAATTCCCAACATTCTGTTTGCTTTTTTGACTGCTGCAGCACACTGAACCGACGATTTCAATGTGTTATCCACTATGACACCTAGATCTCTTTCTTGGGTTGTAGCACCTAATATGGAACCCAACATCGTGTAATTATAGCATGGGTTATTTTTCCCTATATGCATCACCTTGCACTTATCCACATTAAATTTCATCTGCCATTTGGATGCCCAATTTTCCAGTCTCACAAGGTCTTCCTGCAATTTATCACAATCTGCTTGTGATTTAACTACTCTGAACAATTTTGTGTCATCTGCAAATTTGATTATCTCACTCGTCGTATTTCTTTCCAGATCATTTATAAATATATTGAACAGTAAGGGTCCCAATACAGATCCCTGAGGCACTCCACTGTCCACTCCCTTCCACTGAGAAAATTGCCCATTTAATCCTACTCTCTGTTTCCTGTCTTTTAGCCAGTTTGCAATCCACGAAAGGACATCGCCACCTATCCCGTGTAACTACAGCAAGGATTATTTTTCCCTATATGCAACTCCTTGCACTTGTCCACATTAATTTGTGATGGTATAACAAGATCTTTTTCAGAAGAATGTAAGGTCTTAGAAGGCTGGTAGCAAATCACTAAATCACCATTTCCTCTATCAGGTTGAACCTTTATTTCATTTATAAGAGTTGAGAGCACTGGTTCCATACTATGGCCAGGGTGAAAACCTGGTTAGTAAGCATTTTTTTTTTCTACAAGATTAAATAAAGCATTTTGATCACCTTCCCAAGAAAGGGCAATAGTGTTTAATTTCCAACTGATCTAAAGAAGTCTTTTTAAGTAATGGGTGCACTTTAGTTTGTTTCAAAACATTGTGAAGATTATCTCCAGTTAAGCTTATATTAACATTTATTGACAGATGCTCCAACGTTAATCAGTTGTTTACTCTTTCGAAAAGTACAAAGACAAAGGAACACATAATGAAGTTACTGGGTAATACATTTAAAACTAATAAGAGCAAATATTTTTTTATTCAACACATAATTACGCTCTGGAATTCATTGCCAGAGGATGTGGTGAAAGCTATTAGTATAGCTGAGTTTAAAAAAGGTATAGACAAGTTCCTGGAGGAAGAGTCAATTAACAATTATTAAGGAAGAGTTGCATAAATCCACTGCTTATTCTTCAGATAAGCAGCTTGGAATCTATCTATCCCTTGGTATCCTGCCAGGTACTTATGGCTTGGATTAGCCACTGTTGGAAATAGGATACTGGGCTTGATGGACCCTTGGTCTGACCCAATATAGCAAGCCTTATGTTCTTAGGTTCTAACAAACTCAGTTCTGGTTTATTTAATAACCTAATAGGCATAGGGTCAAATGAAGAGGAAATAGAACCCATCTCACCAAAATCTCTCTCAGTCTTATGGTGGAGATTTCCTAAGAGAGGAGAGTTTATTAATAAAGCCTATAATAGGTACCTTTGATTTCTTAACCAAACCTTACCCATTCTCTTCCAAGGAGAGAAATTACTTCTGGGGACCAATATAGAAGAAGCAGACTCAATCAATTCAATTCATTTAATTATCTCCAATTGCCTGGGAAAATTCACTGTGAATTTCAGCAATTTTGTCCTCAAGAAGCAAAACATTCTGCAGAAAAAGATGTAGATGTAAAAGATGTCTCCATACTTTTATTAGAAAACTGAGCAATTAATTTGAACGATTGTTTAGATTTTTTCAGCAAGATGTAATTATCTTGCAAAATAATCTTTTTTTGGCATGTTTAATACTGTCTTAATATAATGCAATTATGGCCTTACAACACATTTTATTCAGTTGACACTTATTGTCCCTCCAATTTACACTCAGAATAGATGTGTTAACCTCTAGAAGATCAAATTGCTAAACTATTCTTAAATTCACAGATGAAAGTTTGGTTAAAGGGCTAACCTGCCTACCAAATGTATTGTTAAAGATTCGGATGAACACATATATGTACCAATTTCCTCTTGAGTATGAGGTTTCCTCATGCAATATTATCAGAGATGAATTCATTTGTGTGTGCTGTAGGCACTCAAAAGTACACTGCAAATTGCCAAGTAATACTCATATTTTCATAGCCTGCTTTTGCAATTGCTTACTTGTTTAGAATTATCCAAAATGCTAGACAGCTTGCAAGAGCAATGCTTGTACCATGACACACTCTGTGATTTTTGTGAGCAGAGAGCATGTGTTAAACACACCTCTGCAATTAAACACATGAAATCCCTGCAAATCTATATATTTATTTCATTATTAAAACATTTATAGGCCACATTATCTGCAATTCTAAGTGGATTACAAGAAACATGTGGGGACTCCCTGGTCACCCACTAGATGGCCCTAGATCCCTGCCTTGGTAGATGACAGCATAGATGCACCTCCCTCTGAGGCTGTCCGTGATGGTTTGTTCTCTCCCTATGTGGGGGGGCTAGGAGTAGGAGTAGTGTGGTCAGTTTGAGTTAACCTTTGAGGAGTGAGGAGATATTTTTGAGTACTCTACTAAGTTATAGTCTATCACCTTGACTTGGAAGTTTTCTGTCTAAGGAGAGATTCCTTTCAGTACACAGCATGCTTGTGAGGATCTGCCTCCTTTTTGAGAGAGTCTTTATTGAGATTTTTTCTAATTTATCCCTAGACTCATCAAATTGCTATAAATATAGTAGAAGTAGTGCCCATGATTTTAAAAAATGGGCATATGTGGAAAGAGAGAGAGACTCTGTCTAGAGGCACTTTGACATGCTACATATATACCACTGTAAGAGGGGATACTTCAACTCAGGGTGGATTTAGAGGGGTGGTTTTACATATGCCCTCAGAGGAATTGATACCAACAAGAGGAATTGATTTGTATAATATAGCAAAGATTGATTTGTAGTAATCAACTCCTCTTGTTGGTACATTTTATTGATTCAAATGATAGAATTTCATCAGTCATCAGTCATATCAAATTTGTAGTTAATTCCTCTGACTGTGCATGTAACCCCCCCCCCCCCCAAACCCGCCCGAGTTGAAAGTGTCCCCTCTTACAGTGGTATATATATATATATATATATATATATATATAGCATGTCACATTGCCGTTAAAGCTCTCTGCTTCAACGGCAAGGGAGAAGAAAAACTACTACTACACGCATATCCAGCATAGCTCTCTACTTCAACGGCAGGGGAGAAGAAAAACAACCAATAAGGGCTGAATAACATAGTCTGGGTAAACAAATAAGTATGGGTGTAGCTTGCTTATTGCGGCGGTTACTACCCCTAACTAATCAAGCTTGATATTTCACTTGGATGCAGCTCCATCACTGCTCTCTACATTAATGGTGGGGGTGGAAGGGAAATAGAACCAAAGGTTATTAAGAGCCAAGAGAAACAGATAAGTATGAGAAAAAAGAAGTGTGAAGCTTGCTGGGCAGACTGGATGGGCCGATTGGTCTTCTTCTGCCGTCATTTCTATGTTTCTATAAAGAGTCTCTCTCTCTCATGATAAAAACATTTTCTGATATTTATCACATGCGTTAGGGCCTTAAATCATTTTGATGAATGACATACCCCCGGATCCAGAAGTCAGGTAGATGAAGACATGTGAGCCGCCTTCTAATCCAGAGAGAGAACAACAGTGACAGTGTCACCCCAGAGTAAGAATTTGGCTTTGAAGTGTTTTCTCCTTTGTTGTGTGGTGAAGAGGTTTTTTTAACTCACTCCTTATCATTTTGGAAATTGGGCTGTGATAGCAGTTTTCCTCTTCATCATCAGATCTCTCCTCCAGAGAGGTCATAATCATCAGAAGTTCAGGATGAAGGAGAAAGATCTGGAGGCCTACAAATGGATCTCTTCCCCAAGGAACCAGGACTCAGGCTGGGTTAAAGATGTAAAATCTGTGGACTCTTGCTGCTGTGACAATAATGGCTCAACCTATATGGAAAACCTCATAGGCTCTCACCAAAACTTATCTCTTCCTCCAAGCCTTTCCTGATCTATGCAAAACTTGACATATCAATTACTTATCCTTTAGTTCATTTCTTGCTTATTTTATGTTTTCAAGTTAAATCCGCATTTTATATTATTTTATTATGGATGTTTTGTGTTTTATTATTTATTCTATGTTTATTATTTTAAATGATATTATTAGGGATGTGAATCGGGTGATCGATCGTCTTAACGATCGATTTTGGCTGGGGGGGAGGGAAATCTGATCGTCATGGTTTTTGTTTTGTTTTTTAATCGTAAAAAATCGTAAATCAGGGGAAGGCGGGAAAACCGGCACCCTAAAACCCACCCCGACCCTTTAAAATAAATCCCCCACCCTCCCAAAGCCCCACAAAATGTTTTAAATTACCTGGGGTCCATTTTGAATATTGGCAATACGGCCCGCGTGCAGGAGGTCGCTCCTGGACCCCCGCTGGACTTTTGGCAAGTCTTGTGGGGGTCAGGAGGCCCCCCCAAGCTGGCCAAAAGTCCCTGGGGGTCCAGCGGGGGTCCGGGAGCGATCTCCTGCACTCGTGACGTCAGGTGACAGGAATCAAAATGGCGCCGGCGCTACCTTTGCCCTGTCATATGGTAAGGGCAAAGGGCCACCGGCGCCATTTCTTTTAACGCAGCCGTGGCCCGAGAGCGGAAGATTGTGCCGGGACCCCCCCACTGGACCCCAGGTAATTTAAAACATTTTGGGGGGCTTCGGGAGGGTGGGGGATTTATTTTAAAGGGTCGGGGTGGGTTTTAGGGTGCAGGTTTTCCCGCCCTCCCCCTCCCCCGATTTACGATTTTTTGACGATAAATCGGGGGATTTGTTATTGTATCGCGGCGCTAACGATTTTTGACGATTTAAAATATATCTGACGATTGTTTTAAATCGTCAAAAAACGATTCACATCCCTAGATATTATGTATGTTACATTGTAACCCACTCTGGACATGGGAGGGGCGGTATACAAATACTTTAAAATAAATAAATAGATAGATAGATAAATAAATAGGCAAGCAAGCAACTCACTAGGGGCTTCACTTATAACAATCCCTTTCCCCTTGGGTTAAGCCCTTGAGTTCCGGGGGCCAGCAGGTCTTAGGTGAGAGTCTCTGTGTTTATAGCATAGGCATCTATCCAGGGCCAGACTAGAGTCAAAGGCAGGCAGCAAACAAGAACAGTCATTGTCCAGGCAAGGATCTGAGGAAGGTGAAAAGATAGAATGGTCAATGTCCAGGCAAAAGTCAGAGGTAAGCAAGAATGGTCAGAGTTCAAGCAAGGGTCAAATCCAGAAGTCAGTCCAAGAAGAGGTGAACATATGAGGCAAAGAAGGCCAAGGAGACAAGACAAGGATTGGACTGGAAATATGAGGCAAGGCTGGACTGGGGAGGTGAGGCAAGGCTTGAATATAGGAACAGAAGTAGCAACACACAGTACACTTCCCAGTGTAGACGACCCGTTGCTGAGGCGATGCTAGGGTGTGCAACTTGGCCTTATGTACGCAGCATTGTGACATGTTCAGGAAGTGCCGGTAGCCCTGGTTCCCACCACAGGCCCCTTAAGAGGCAGTGCGGCACATGCGTTCACCTAGGCACAGCCTGCAGAGGAAGGAAGAAGATAAGGTGATGGCGGCATCTTGCTGCAACAAGCTCACAGGGTGTCTCCCCAGCGGTGAAGGGGTGAGAGCTGCCGGTTGCAGGTGGCTCCCGCAATGGGCAAACCTAAGAAAAGAGACTGAACATTTGCACTCAGGGTAGAATTTTTCCAGGATTAAGGGGATCCCCTCACTTGTAGGATTTCCCTGGCCCTCTGGGACCATTTATGCACTCAGCACAGGAGAGATAAGCCTCATCCTAGGACCCTGCAGAAAGAAACACCATGTAAGAAAAACAGTTGTAATCTCACAATTTTGGCTTGAGAAATCAGTAAAATTAATTTGAACACCCAGTCTGTTTTCAGCTTGTCTGTCCCGTAGCACAGCATCACAGAAATCAAGAGATAGAGGCAATGAGATACACACACTTAGGGAAGAATCCAATTCATCTTCTGGGCCAAGAAGGTCTGCCTTCACCCACACAGAAAAAACCAACACCGTGGGGACAAGTGAGAGGTGAAGGCAGCCCCATATATACATTTCTTTTGTGTACCCTTGGAGATAGATACCAATCCAGAAAAAAAGGGTTACACATACATAGATTAAAACAAATATTCTCATAATACAAAATGTCCCAAAGGGTTCAAAAAGACATATCTTTAAACAAGTGTACACACTGCCTGAGACTGCCAGATTAAAGGACACCAGCAGACTAGTTAAATACTCAAAAGCATGCCACAATGTAAGCCAATCAAAAATGGAATAGCTACATACAACTTGAGATCAGGCTAGGTGAAACATTATAAAGAGTAAGCCAATCAAGGAGAGAGGCAAATGATGATAAAAAACAAAGATTAAAAAAATGAATATCATAAAAAGGCAGACCATTCAATTTCTTTATTGAGCCCTGAGGGAGAGAGGGACCCCAATTCAAAAATCCAATGCTGCTCCTGACATATCAGTTGGGATGAGCGATCTGCTGCCGCAAATCGCGGAAAAACGATTCGCGGCAGCAGATCGCTCCCGGACCCCAGGGACTTTTGGCCAGCTTGGGGGGGACTCCTGACCCCCACAAGACTTGCCAAAAGTCCAGCGGGGGTCCGGAACGACCTCCTGCAATCGATCTCCTGCCGGCGCCATTTTCCGTACGGAAAAACGATTCGCGGCAGGAGATCGCTCCCAGACCCCCGCTGGACCCCCAGGGACTTTTGGCCAGCTTGGGGGGGCCTCCTGACCCCCATAAGACTTGCCAAAAGTCCAGCGGGGGTCCGGAACAACCTCCTGCAGTCGAATCGTGTTGTCTATGGCCGGTGCCATTTTGCGCCGCCATTTTGCAAAATGGCGGCGCAAAATGGCGCCGGCTGAAGACAACACGATTCTATTGCAGGAGGTCGTTCCGGACCCCCGCTGGACCCCCAGGTAATTTAAGGCATTTTGGGGGGGTTCGGGAGGGTGGGGGATTTATTTTAAAGGGTCGGGGTGGGTTTTAGGGTGTTTTAGTGTGCCGGTTCACGATTTTAACGATTTTAACGATATTTTAAAAACCCAAACGGCGACGATACGATTCCCTCCCCCTCCCAGCCGAAATCGATCGTTAAGACGATCGAGGACACGATTCACATCTCTAATTATCTCTGAATCAGAAAGCACCCAATCCACACATTCCCACTCATTTTCTTCTTTAGCTTGCTAGACTTACATTTACTGAAAATTTCTTCTGGTTCCAGGGTGTTTTTTATAAGCAGATTAAAATTACTGCTATGAGGGTCACCATGACCCCTGACATAGCCTGCTTATATGTTTCTCAATTTGAAGGCAACTGGATATATGATAACATTTTCTACCACTTTATTGCAAGTCTGGCTGCACTTTATTGATGACATCTTTCTCCTTTGGACAGGTGCAGATGTTCAATTTTTTACTTTCATGGATTGGCTTAAAACTCGTGATCCTAACCTTTGTTTCTCCTACTGTCTAGATTCATGTAGAATATCATTTTTAGTCACTTTGGTTACAGTCTGCGAGGGTTCACTTAGTACATCTATTTATCGTAAACCAACTGACAGGAACATCTTGTTGCGATATGAAAGCAATCAACCTCGTATACTTAGGGACAACATTGCCACCGGTCAGTTTCTCCATTTGAGGAGACTCTGCACATCACGTTCAGACTATTTTCTAAAGCATAGACTATGAAAGTGTGTTTCCTAGCTAGGGGTTATCCAGTACGCATTATTAAGAAGGCACATAAACATACACTTTGGGGTAGATTTTCAAAAAATGCACGTTCGCATACTTTTGTTGGCGCACCAGTCGCAAACAAAAGTACGCTGGATTTTAGTAGATACACTCGTAGCCGAGCGTATCTGCCAAAATCCAGGATCGGTGCGCGCAAGGCTGCCGATTTTGGGCAGCCGGTGCGCGCTGAGCCGCGCAGCCTGCCTCCGTTCCCTCCGAGGCCGCTCCGAAATCGGAGCGGCCTCGGAGGGAACTCGCTTTCGCCCTCCCCTCACCTTCCCCTCCCTTCCTCTATCTAACCCACCCCCCCGGCCCTATCTAAACCCCCCCCCCTACCTTTGTCCGGGGATTGACGCCTCCCGGAGGGAGAAGTAAATCCCCGCGTGCCAGCGGGCCGCTAGCGCGCCGAGACGTGACCCGGGGGCGGTTCCGGAGGGCGCGGCCACGCCCCCGGACCGCCCCGGGCCGAAACCACGCCCCCAGACCCGCCCCCAAAATGCCGCATCCCGCCCCCAAAACGCCGCGTCGATCGGCCCCGCCCCCCCGACTCGCCCCCGACAAAAAAACCCCGGGACTTACGCGAGTCCCGGGGCTCTGCACACACCGGCAGGCCTATGGAAAATAGGCACGCCTGCGCGCAAGGCCCTGCTCGCATAAATCCGGGCGGATTTACGCGAGCAGGGCTTTTAAAATCCGCCCCTTTATGTAGATCAGGATCTCTTGTTCTCTTGCTACAGCCCCTGCTACAGATAGGTTAACTTGTGTGCTACCTTACTTCAGCAGAATTGGGGAGGTTTGTGCTAATATTAAATGACATTAGCCTGACACATCCAGCGGTGACATGCCATGCTCCACAATATCCATTGAGGCCTAATGTATCCTTCATAAGCCTGTCTTGCTCCAAAAATAGCCACCATGACCTGACACTTCCAGCTGTAGCAACCATAACCACAGTGGTATGACACTTCTAGCTGTGGCATGCCATGCTCCACCATTTACACTAAGCTCTAACTTATCCTGCATAAGACTGTCTTGCTCCAAACATAGCCATTGTGGCCTGACACTTCCAGATGCAGCGTGCCATTCTCCAACCATAACCATGGTGGCCTGACACTTCCAGCTATGGCATATCATGCTTCATCATATCCACTGAGGCCTAACGTATCCTGCATATGTATGCCTGTCTTGCTCCAACCATAACCATTGTGGCCTGACACTTCCAACTGCAGAATGTCATGCTCCAGCCATAACCACTGTGGCTGCCCTGACACTTCCAGCTGCAGATTGCCATACTCCAACCACCATATCAAAACCGTCTTAAACAAGCTCAGGATCTGTAATATTCTCCAATAAACTTTGCAGTCCCTAAGAATGCTGCATTTTCTACCTGCATAGGTATATTATAAATGCTCCATGGACCTGACACTGACAACACCACAGCTTTAGAGGTATTACAGCTACACTTCTCATTGCATTGCCCTTCTCTTACCATTCCAGATTTTAAAAATTATTAAGCAACACCGCTTCTGCTGACACTGTTCCTAGCCATTCTTTCCACATTACAGTGCCTGCTCACTCCACTCTTCTGCATATGTGCAAGAAATGGTAAATGCCTTTGGGGGAGTTACGGCTACCTTTCTTGCTACTTTGTTCTGTTCCTACCATTCCACTTCTTAAGATATTAGCAACACCACTGCTGCCACTGCCATTCCAAGCCTAATTTGGTACCTTAGCGTGCTTCCTCCACTGCTCCAGCTGTGATCAAATTTATTTTCAAAACCCCTTCCACTACAGAACTTGTCCACTTTTCATCTTGCCCTAGCTATATATTGCTTTGCAAACTTACAGAAACACTCCTCAGTCTTTTCCTACCATTCTTCCTCCATGGTACTCATCTTCTTGTCATCTCTGGCTCTTGCCATAGCTATCCATTGTTCTGCACGCTTGCTGCACCATTCTGTGAATTATAACTGATTTTATGGCCCATTTGAAGTTCCACTGTACTGTGCATGTGGGTACCTATGATGTGCATGGCTTGGCTTACTCTATGACACAAACATATGCTACTGGACTAGTGGATGAGCCAAGTGCAGCCATTCATCGACAGGCAGAGGCAATCCCCTTTCCGTTTGTCTGTATATTTGAATGGAATGACTGGCATCTCCTATGCTACTCTACCTTAATGCAATGCCTCTCATCATAAACCTTTGTCTCCTACTGCCACTCAACCTTGTTGCCATGTACAGATTTTACACCTTCCTTCTTTCTTCCACTGTTTCTTCCTGGCATACTCCAGCTCTTAACACTTTGAGGTCTTCTTCCCAATCTAGGGTGCTGCTGTGCACCTCTCCTATGCTTTGAAATCTTGATCCCACTCATTCTGATTCATCTTGGTCCTTTTATCTGTACCTTTGAATGATTCCTGCCATGTTTTCTGCTTTGTTCTTCCTTCAGAGTACCTTAGGGTGCTGATGGCACTTTTGGTGCCACTTTACCTCTCATGATGCCATCTAGTGTTCTCTTTTTCCACCTTGGGATGTCCTTCCTCCTCTCGTTGTTTCTTTGCTCCTGTCATGGTATTTTGGATAACTCCTGCCAATGCTGGAAGGAGCCTGATTCCCCTTTGCTCCTTTGCAGAACCTTCGGCTACTTTATGCACTTTTCTGATTCCACTTTGCCACTGTCTGTTTGTCTAAGTATCTTATAGTTCTTTTCCTCTTCTGATGATTTCTTCTCACAGGTTTCATTAGAATTGATGAAAAAATCCCTATTCTGCAGCCCAGAATAGACTGCAATCCTTCCCCAATAGCTTTTAATGGCAAATGAATAAACTAATGAAACAAATAAATGAACTTTTGTATTTTGTATTGAAATTAATGAAACAAATTTGGGCTCCAATGAAATGAATGACCGAACCAAAATGATTTTTTTTTCTTCTGCATGTCCCTAGTGAGCTCCATAAGGAGATTACCAAGCAGTGCTCCTAAGTCCAAAGGGAGATAGTGATTCATTGGATAGGCTGAGTACAACCAACCAGGTATTTCTAGTGCTCAAGGGAAGAGAAGAGAGAACTGTCTAAGTTGCAGGCTATGTTTCTAAGGAAGACAGAGCCTTTAGGAACAAAAAAGGAAGTTCTACCTTTCCAGCAGCTTTGCTCAAATGGTATGATAGACTGCAGTTTTTCTTCCTTTTCTTCTGAAACCCTAAAGTATATACATATATTTTGGTACATCTGTACTATTAGTTTACTTGATTCTTGTCTCCAATAAAATATATTTTGGTTTTGGAACAATGCTCTTGGTATGGACTTCTTTTATTGAGAGACTGTGTGATGATCCCCTTGAGTCTTGCAGTATTGAACTGCCCAAAAATGAAGACTCCTGATTCCAGACCTGCATCGAATTGATCAGTACTACACAGCTTCTAAAAGTGGCCACTTGCCATCTCCAGGGAATGCTCTGTGAAAGGAGATTATATTAGATATGCATAGAAAATAAGTCCTTAAATGTAGGTGTCCGGTCCTAGTCAATTTTCATAGGGGCAAAATTAGGTACCTAACTGTCAAAATTTGGCACTTAAACCCTTTTAAAATTGACATTGTAGTATTTCATATCATATTATGTGAATCAAGTTTATAGTTTTCTAGTTTTTATTTATTTTATTTATTTATTTAGAGTTTTTTATATACCGACATTCAAACAAATATCACATCGGTTTACATACAACGGGGGTAAGAACTCAACAAAATGGAAGGAGAAATAATTACATTATATATATATATGTATATATATATATATATATATATATATATATATGTACAAGCCGTACATATATATGTGTATATATATATATATACATATATATATATATATATATATATATGTATATATATATATATATATGGCTTGTAAAGGAAGAGCCGAAGAAGAAAAACTCTTAGGGGCGGATTTTCAGAGCCCTGCTCGCGTAAATCCGCCCAAAACCGGGCGGATTTACACGAGCAGGGCCCTGCGCGCCGGGAAGCCTATTTTACATAGGCCTCCCGGCGCGCGCAGAGCCCCGGGACTCGCGTAAGTCCCGGGGTTCTCCGAGGGGGGCGTGTCGGGGGGCGGGCCCGGTCGTCACGGCGTTTCGGGGGCGTGTCGGCAGCATTTTGGGGGCGGGCACGGTGACGTGGCTATGGCCCGGGGCGGTCCGGAGGCGTGGCCGCGCCCTCCGTACCCGCCCCCAGGTTGCGGCCCGGCACGCAGGAGGCCCACTGGCGCGCGGGGATTTACGCCTCCCTCCGGGAGGCGTAAATCCCCCGACAAAGGTAAGGGGGGGGGTTTAGACAGGGCCGGGCGGGTGGGTTAGGTAGGGGAAGGGAGGGGAAGGTGAGGGGAGGGCAAAGGAAAGTTCCCTCCGAGGCCGCTCCGATTTTGGAGCGGCCTTGGAGGGAACGGGGGTAGGCTGCGCGGCTCGGCGCGCGCCGGCTATACAAAATCCATAGCCTTGCGCGCGCCGATCCAGGATTTTAGCAGATACGCGCGGCTCCGCGCGTATCTACTAAAATCCAGCGTACTTTTGTTTGCGCTTAGAGCGCAAACAAAAGTAGGCTATTCGCGCGCCTTTTAAAATCCGCCCCTTAGAGTTTTTCTTCTTCGGCTCTTCCTTTACATTTTTCCAAACAAACATCTTGCCCGTTTTACTTAGTCTGCTTCCTCCGGCGATGGCACCAGATTTCATCGTGTGATGGTCACTGCTGTCAGGCAGCTCCACCACTGTTACCCACTGCACCAGGTCCCAGATTCCACCTGGACCTCCAGGAACTGCCTTTCTCATAGCTTCCCCAAGCAGTCATTTAGCTCCCTAGCATGCGTATTCGCGGCACGTTGGTCAGAGCTCTCTGGTCCTCGCATGCGTGGCACAGCTGCTCTCTTCTGCACATTCACAGCACATCGGTCAGAGCTCATTTATCTATATATATATATATGAATTCCCTCTTTGGGAACCACCAGGAATGCTGTGATACACTGTTGTCCCTGGGGCCAATCTTATTTCCAGTTCTTCTCTCTTCTGCTTACACCAACACAACCACAAAAGGCCACCAGGGTGCCAGGGTACTTTCAGTGGGGCGAAGGATAAACGTCTGGGGTCTTAGTCTCACAAGGGTATGGACCAGGTCACACAGTCTGCCAGCCTCTCTTTTGGTTGCTCTCACAAATATGCTCACACTTGGGTAACCTAGATTTAGGGCACCTCTGACTGAAAAAAAGATGATGGATGCTTTGGTTGGCTGTTCAATGAAAAAAATACATACATTCCAAAAACACATAAATTCCAACTCACAACAAAAATTAGCCAGATAATCTTCATAAAAAATATGAGCAGTCCAAAATGCTTTTCTCATTTCTTTGAGTTGAGTCAGTGTCCCTTTGGATGGTTGACACTAGGAAATCCCTACACTCCAGAGTGTTAAGGACTGGGCATGTAGTAGGACTGGAATCTCCTATCTCTGTCTCTGATAGTAAACTGGGGCTTTAGATAGCAAAGAACCCAAACAAAATTCAAACAAATATCTCTGCTTCTCTAAGGGCGCAGGGATTGGTGGCCAAAAAATTCCTTCTAAAACACAAGAATAATAACTCTACAAAAATACTTTCTTTTTTTCTATCTCTCTGTGGTTACTGCTGTCTCTTCTTTAACTGAATGGAGGGAGACACAGCATCTTCATGGCCTTCAAAGGCAGAGGGGATATCTTCCTTAGGCAGGCTCAAGATCTCAAAAATCCAAAACAAAAAAGGCTCTCTCAATTCTTTACTTTACTCTTCCAGACAATCTCTTCCAGATCTAGGGAGATGCTGGCAGGAACAGAGTCTGCTTCCGCTGGTACAGGCTATGGGGTCTAAATTGGGGATGGAACACTCTCCTATGTTCCAAAACTTCAAAATGCCACACTACTCCATGTGCACCTTCTGATTCTATAGTGCCTAAAGGGATAGTCTACAAACTATTAGATCCTAGCCAGGTTTTAATGATAGGGATAATTTAGATGGTGAGGTACTTAAGTAGTTCCTTACATATGTAAGTCAATTCTCAAACGTTTTAGATTTTGATCGCCCATCACTCCAGTTTTTAAATTGAATAACTCTGTCCTGAAAGAGATCATTTTGAAAAAGCTTACAACAATTTTGTTAGCTCTTTAATTACAGAGGCTGCACATGTCAATTCAGTATTATTTTCCTTTTCCTAAGTCACATCTTCATTGTTTCACATTGCTGGAGATGAGCTTTCCTCTCTTACCATAAAATTGAGAAATCAAATAATAACTATTAGATGTACTTTGAAATTCAAATGTATGCAATAAATCACATCCATTATCTAGGGATTGATCTTTGCCCTTACAGCAAATTTTCACAAATTTACTGCCTTTTCTAATACATCCTGGATTATGGAAGTAGCACAAGAGATATAACTCTAAAGCCATCCTTTTCCTCAGAAAGATGACCTGTAATTACATACTTTTTGATGTTCTGATTTCATCCACGTAAGTTCACCATTTGTTAATATATGTGAATGATTTCTAATCCTGTGTGATAATTATTCATCTCACTGCCAAGACATGCCCATGACAAGGAAGCTTCTATTCCCAGAGTGTACTTCAACTGTCAGTTAAAAGAAAAACCGAGAACATTTTTTCTGTATTGTAGATGCCTTGTTTTACGAGCAGCTGATTGCCAAGCTTGCTGAAGGAATAAAAATCTATTGGACTTTCTATGGTATAATATATTTTACCATTAAATGGAATGTCTCAGATCTTTTCCTTAAGAGGGATCATTTATTAGGAGTGTGCTAAGGAATATGCATTCAAAATGTAGCACACATTAAAAAGGGTTATCCAGTGATATACTAAAGTAATGAGATAAATAATTGTGCATTGCTTAAAATGTGTTAGCACTCTTTTACGAGAGAAGGCCCAATTGGCTTAACGCATGTTAAAACTTTCTTCTTGATTTTAGGACATACCTCCCCCCAACCTGTATATCTCAAGCTGCCTAGTGCGCGAACAAAAGTACACGTGTGCACAAATTTATAAAATCTACCCCCAAGTGTATTGCTGCATCTGGGGGTCAGTGTAAGGAGCAAATAGTATAGCATCCAAACACTTATGCAGTAGTAACAGCTTACAGTTCTATGAGGGTTTGGGGGGCTTTATTGCAGCATATCAATGCTGTATTGTATGTGTATTTGCTTAATAAAGTTGTTAACATATTATCTCCCTAATTACTTGTATGATAGGCCTTATGCCACTGGTTGAGATCTGAGAAGGAGTCTGGTGGGGGGAATTCACTTAACCTTTTTTCAGGAGTTTGCAAATGGTTGATAAAGATTTGATTGTGTTGATTGTGGAAGTTACTGATGGCATAGTGAATGGTAACAGAGCATTGTGTAGGTAAATCAGTGAATGTTTATGAAGAGAATTTCTAGTGGGTTCTATATAAAGTGACTCTATTAAGGGATTAAGGGAGAAAGAGTATATAATGTTTAGTTCAAAATTTGACAGGAGGAGTTGAAAAGGAACCTCAAGAAAGCTGGTGAGCCCAGGGACCCCTTCTCTACTGGAGAGGGCACTGCAGGGGCTTTCCCTCTCATTTAGCCTGAGTCTGAAGTAGTGTTTCTTCGCTCAACCTGGATCTAAGAGGAGGAGTAGAGAGATATATGGCCCCCACAGCCAGTGAAGGACTAGAGAAAGAGAGGAAGCGGGAAAGGGGAATGTGCCAGATATGCCAGGGAAGTCCTTGGATATTCTCTAAAGAAGAGTCATGGAGTTAAGGATACAAAGTTACTTGCCTAATGAAAAGAGGTACCCTGTAGTCAATGAGTGAGTACATAAAAAGGTACATATCGAAAAGCCATTTAGAAGGATAACAGAAAAGTTAACTGTCTAAGGCCTGGATTTTCTAAGGTCGCAGACCTTAGAAAATCCAGCAGTAACGGGGTGGTGGGGTGGCGAAGCAGGGGGCGGGCCTGCGAAAGCCGGCTGCGATCGCACCTCTGCTGTGCGATCGCTGCTGGCTTTCACACCCAATAGCGCCATCATAAAAGGTGGTGCTATTGGGCGCAAAACTGGCGGCGAAAAGGGTCCTTACCTTTTCACCGTCAGCAATGTCTTCGCGGCGTCTGGCGTCTGCCCCGGTGCCACCCTGACTCCTCCCTTTCCGGTGCAGACGCCGCCCAGAACCCGCCCCGATTTAGCTATCGCATGTAAAAAGGGACTTTTCGCGTGTGATCCGTTTTGAAAATGACCGCCTAAATGACTTAGCTGCATTTTAAAAATGCTTACCCAGTTAAATTCTAGCCAGATAACAAATTATCTGGCTAGAATTTAGCCAGGTAAGTCAAGGCATTCCTGGGGTGGGAGGTAGGCATTTTGGAGAAGAACTGAATTTGCCGGTTAAGTTAACTAGCTAATTCATAATCCATAGTTTGTGTTACAATAAGTCTTTACTATAAATTAAAAAAAAGAGGATCCCAAAAAGATTACAAAAATAAGAATCAAAATATATCTGTATATCGTATTTATATATTGTATCAGTTTCTACTTTGTTTTTCCCACAGTTAACTTCATTTTTTCCAATTTTTGGGTTTTTGTTTTTTTTTTGTATTTCACTAATTTCGTATTAGTGTGAATTTCGGTGAATTATTGTTTGTTTCATTGAAATTGTTTCATTGTTTGTTTCATTGAAATTGTCTAATTCATTTAAAATGAATGCACATCTCTAATATCTAATGATCAATAAAAACAAATTATTTTTCTGCTCATCCTTCTCTTATTCACTTTCCTTCCTACTTCCTGATTGAAAATATCCTCACCAGTTAGAGTGGGATTACTAGAGCATAGTTCCAGTTCTGGCATGAACCAGTCTCAAAGAAGAAAAATATCCCCAAGCAAATTATCCAAGAAAACGGGTTAAAAAATGTCAAACTCTTCAACTATAATTCTACTATCAAAAATACAAGTATCTTGAGTTATTGGCTCAAAAGGCAACTTCTTTCTCCTTACCCCATTTGTTAACTGACCGAAGGAGTAAAAAGATCTTTGCTCCCAGTCCTTTGGGATACTGGGGGTATGTGCATCCCTCAGGCACTGGTCAGTCAAAATCCAAAAAATCTTCTCATAAAGTTCTTCCTCAAAAACCTCTTAACCAAAACACTTGAATTGCCTTATGTGAGATCCAGGGGCTATGTCCAGCTCTCCAGTCACCTTGCTTTGAGATTTTAGGGAAATATCTTGCTCTTCAATCCTCTCTCTCTCTCTTGGAACCCTGGGAAAGTTTCAGCTCCTAATTCTTTTTCTTACAACCCTCTCATTTGAGATCCAGGGGTGATATCTAGCTGCTTTCTAAATATTCTTGCTGCGAGATCCTGGGGACAATCTCTAGCCTCCTTCCTTCTCCTTAGCTCTTGACCCTCTAAATTACTGAGCATGTTCCAAGGGTATTTCTTCCCCAGAAAGCCTATCCTTCAAAAAGCTGGGGTTACAGCATTGAGAGGAATCAAAAATATCAAAATCCCTCCTACTCCCCCTAGATAGAAAAATTGCAAAAATACCTTCTCCCTGGAGGTAAGCGTAGTCCTCTGAAACAACCAGCATTAACCAGGTGCTGGGTGATAATGGACAAATTCTTTTGTAGAAAAATAGATAACTTCAAAGCTTTTCTCAAAAAAAAAATCCATAATGCTCTTCTCCTGTGCTGTTTTCTGGGCACAAAGGCAAGGAAAACCTCTTCAAGAGCAGGGGATGGGGGAATGCCCCTCTTTCAGTAACTGATTCAAAGTCCAAAAATAGCCAAACTTTGTAATCCTCAAAATCTTCCAAATTCTTCTCTCCTCAAAACACCTCACTCTTCAACTTTCCAGCAACTCCTGAGTCAGTCCACTGTGAAGCAACAAAGACCCTCTGGTTCATCCTCTTAGCAAGAGGCAAAGACCCTCAACCTTGGTTAGTTCACCAGGGAACAGAAAGACCCCTTGATCAATCTTCTGGGAAGGACAGAAAGAAAGTCCCTTTGCACATGCTCAGGGAGAAAGATATATCCCTGAGCCACAGCCCACAAAAAGTTAGGAATAAAGCAGGTGGGAGGACCCCAAAAAAGCAAAAAACCCTCAGATGAACACAGGGCAAAAATATTAGTGGTAGGCAAGGCTAGGCCACAGTTGCAATAGTTGTTGATAACTGTTTACCTGATTTCTCTAAAGCCGCATCTTGGCTGTGAAAGCCTGTGAACTATGATTCAGTCAGTGATTTTATTATCCTTACCTATTTTATAAATATTGATTGTTGATATCCTCAGAAACGAAAGTTTAATTAGTGAAATGTACATAGTATGGATTTTACTTGGTGTACAAATTGAATATCAGTACAGCCAATTGGGATAGTATGGAACAGGGGTCATAGAATGGAGATCCAAATGGTTGTTTCTCTATTTCAGCTCAGAAAAATCTTCTGCCCTTTCTGCCTCTGGGCCCTGGACCAGTATACCATCTGCTTGACACATTTTTATATTCTTGAGTCCTAACCCGAGAGACTAGCACTCAACCCACATAGGTGCCAGACCTTCTCTCATTTTATGAGCCCATCCAAGAGGAGGTTACACTTGTACAGACTCTATTTGCTGGGAGTGGGTTTCAGTGAGGCAGGCCACTAATTTAGACTATTGTGAGTTTCCATGTGTCTTTCCATGCTTGCTTTACAACATTTGAGACAGGAAGATCTTTTCCAATAGAGGGAACTACTACTACTACTACTACTTATCATTTCTATAGCGCTACACGACATACACAGCACTGTACAAACATACAAAAAAAACAGTCCCTGCTCCATAGAGCTTACAATCTAATAAGAAACATACAGGACAAAAGAATTGGGGTATTTTATAAAGCAAGACAATGGTTAAAAAGAAAAGAAAGTTAGTTAACAAGACTAAAAGCAGAAAATCAGGCATAAGACTTAAAAGCAGTTTTAAAAAGGTGGGTCTTTAGATGGGATTTAAGCATGTCAAGAGAGGGAGCATGACACAGCAGTTCAGGAAGACTATTCCAAGCACACGGAGCAGTCAGGTGGAGTGCAATGGGTTGGGAGTTGGCAGTAGAGGAGAAGGACACAGAAGGGAGTGACATCCAACGAGCGGAGTACACGAGGAGGGGCGTACAAAGAGATAAGAGAGGAGATGTAGTAAGGTGCTGCAGAGTGAAGGCATTTGTAGATAAGAAAGAGGAATTTGAACTTGTATGTGGGAGCAGTTAGGGAGCCAATGCAGTGACTTAAGAAAAGAGGTTATGTAAGCATAGTGACTTTAGTGAAAGATAAATCATGCAGCTGAATTTAGGACAGATTGCAGTGGAGAGAGATGGCTTGCTGGGAGACCTGTGAGGAGCAGGTTGCAATAGTTTAAGCGAGAGGAGATGAGAGAATGGATAAGGGACTGATAGTGAGTTAAGAAAGGAAAGGATAGATTTTGGCAATGTTATAAAGAAAGAAACAACACATTTTAGCAATGCTTTGGCTATGTGTAGAGAAGGAGAGAGAGGAGTTCAAAAGGACTCCAAGGTTACAGGCTGATGGGACCAGGATGACAACCGTGTTATCCACAGAAACAGTGAAAAGAGAAAGAGGGGAGGTGGGAGAAAGATAAGGAATTCTGTCTTGGCCATGTTGAGTTTAAAGTGACAGTAGGACATCCAGTAGCAATGTCAGATCAGCAGGCCGATATTTGGGACTCAATTTCTAGTTAAATTTCTGGTGTACAAAGCTAGATCTGGGAGTCATCAACAGAAAAATGGTATTGAAAGCCATGAGAAGAAATCAGAGCACCAAGGGTATTAGGAGAAGAGAAGGGAAAAGGGCCCAGGACAAAGCCCTGAGGCACATCAATTGATGGCAGTAGAGGAGGAACCACCAGAGGAAATGCTAAAAGTGCTAAAGGAGAGGTAAGAAGAGAAGAAAGTCAGGACAGAGCCTGAAATCCAAGGGAGGACAGGGTATTAAGGAGTAGGTGATCAACAGTGTGAAAAGCAGCAAACAGGTCAAGGAGGATAAGGACAGAGTAAAGACCTTTGACTTTAGCCATAAACAGATCATTGGAAATTTTGGCAAGAGCTGTTTCAGTTAAATGCAGAGGGTGAAAACCAGAATGGAATGGATCAAGAATGGCTTGAGATGTAAGAAAGTCAAGCAGTGGTGGTGAACAGCACGTTCAAGTAGTTTGGAGGCAAAAGGGAGAAGGGAGATGGGACTATAGTTAGCAGGGCAGGTAGGATTCAGTGAGGGTTTTGTAAGGAGTGGTATGATTATAGCACGTTTGAAGGCAGCAGGAACAATAGCAGTGGAGAATGATAGATTGAGAATGTGACAGATAGAAGGGATAAATGCAGTGGACATGGAGCTGAGAAATTGGGAGCAGACAGGGTCAGAAACACAAGTAGTGAGTTTGGAGGAAGAGAGTAGATGAGCAGTTTCCTGCACTGTGACTTCAGGAAAGGAGGAGAGAGTGGCAGAGGCTAGGGGAAGGGTTGAGGAAAGAAGTGGGGAGAGGCATGTAAAGGTGAAATAGTTGAGAGTTCAAGATTAATTTTGTGAATCTTGTCATGGAAGTAGTCAGCCACTGCCTGGGCAAAGAGAGAAGGGGAGGAGGGAGGCAACGGAAGTTTGAGAAGGGAATTGAGAGTGGCAAAGAGATGGTGAGGATTGGATATAAGTTTGTCAGATGGACATAGTAGTCTTGTTTGACAAGTGCAATAGCATACTGGAAAGTGGTCAGCATGAATTTGAAGTGTATGAAATCTGCATGAGCAAAGGATTTTAGCCAGAGACATTCTGCAGAGAGGGCGCAGGAAAGTGAGAAAATGATGTGACTGAGACAAGGATGGAGTTTAGTGCACTTTACAGGACAGGTAAGAGGAAGGGCAAGAGTGTCTAAAGCTGAAGAGAATCTAGTGTTGTAAGAAGAAACTGCTTAATCAACAGATTCAGAAAACGTTGTTGAGGAATGGGGAGATGAAACAGCAGTGGAAAAGATGCAAGAGTCAACAGTTTGGAGATTCCTAAAAGTGTAGGTGGTGACAGAAGAGGTTGAAATCTGCAGGAGAGTAGCAGTCCAACACCACCACCACTGCCTACTGGGTGAAGTGTGTGGGATAAAAGATAGCCTCCATGACAGAGAGCAGCAACTGAAGCAGTGTCCTTAGGGCAAAGCCAGAACTCTGTTAAGGCAAGGAGGTAAAGAGAACTGGATATGCCATGCTGCCTTACACTCAATGCATGGCTCCCTGGGACAACTGTTAAGAGTTGCTAAGGATTGTCTTCGGAAGGAGGGCCCACCAAACTCTTCCCTTTCTTGACACCTCAAGTGGAGGATTGCTCCCTGTCTTCTCTGTGAAGCTCCTTTGTGTATGTGTGCATGTGTAGTAGTAGCTAGCTACTAATACCAGGTTGAATGATAGGTTGCATGGCACCATGTATGCAAAGAAAAGCCAACAGATCCAAATTGTTACAAAATATACAACTTTTAAAATTCAACATTAAAAAAATTGTAAAAATTTTTTACATAATTAAACAGGTAAGGAGGAATATGAGGAAGAAAGAACTAGGGACTTAAAACTAGGGATGTGCATTCGTTTTGGATGAATTAGTCAATTTCAACAAAATTGTCTAATTCGTCCTGGTTTGGAGGACCCAAAAAATAATCGTAATTTTTCTGAAATTTCAGAAAAATTCCCTTAGTGCGCGCTAACCCGAAAATCGGGGTCCCCTCAAAAAAAGCCCGCACTGCGGAAAAAATGAAATTTCCTGCTGCAGGCCGAAAAAGTAGCCCAAACTGAATGTCCTTACTGCCGCACATCTCTACTAAAAATGGAATAAAACAAAAAGGCCCCACAAACCTGAGGATAGTTTTTTACAGCTTTAAGGGACATGTGTTGGGAGTGTACTGCAGAGCTACTTGCTCTAGAATAACTTCTTGCCATTCCTGGTTGTTAACCAGGTTGCCGAACTCTACAACCAACTCCCTGAGATCTAGTAAGATAGCTGCCACATTTTGACATAGCAACTGCAGAGTTGCACCCACAAGCCCAAGCAAGCTGAGCTTTGCAGGAGAAGTAGGTGCTCCTCCTGAAGCTCGGGTTGGCTCTCCGGTGTATGATGTCTGATGTGCCCAGCATCCTGACCTTCCTCCATCCATACAGTGTGCCAATTTTGTTCCTATGGCAAAGCCATAGACCCCTGTTGTTGTGGAATTTGCGTTACTACTGCCATGCTTTCTAGGAATAAGCTTCCATTTCTTTCAGAAGCACTTTCCATGGGAGACCACCCATTCTGTTATCTTAGCAAGATAGTTTCACAGTAGCTGCTGGCAGAACAAAACCCATCTTGGCCCTGCATTCAGTCCAGTAAGCCTGTCTCCATTGTTGAGGTTATCTCCCACGTCGAAGCAGAGCACTCCCACCTGGCAGATATGTCCTTCTCCAGGATAACCTTGGTCCCCCCCCCCATTTGTAATGTGGCATTTGAGGCAGACAAGCATACAAACTAATCCCTTAGTTCCTATCACCACCCATCTTTCCCATGCCTACACACAGTAGCCTAGTTCACATCTTTGAAATCACTTAACTCTCGGGGGGGTGGAGGTACTGCAAATAAAATGCTAGCAAAGGCCCTGCCAGGCCCAAAGCATGTTCCAGTGGTCCAGCCAGATTCCATGGATGGAGAAGAGCTTCCCTTATTACCTACAATGGGGTGAGGTAGCTGCTTCATATCCTTCTCTGTGAAATTTGGCTTGTGAATGCCATTTTTGCAATGTCCTTTCATATTGCCAGAAGCTCAACTGGCACCCATATAACATGCATGCATGTTTTCTGTGCTTAAAAGGTACA
Source organism: Rhinatrema bivittatum (assembly GCF_901001135.1). Taxonomy (NCBI): domain Eukaryota; kingdom Metazoa; phylum Chordata; class Amphibia; order Gymnophiona; family Rhinatrematidae; genus Rhinatrema; species Rhinatrema bivittatum. The sequence goes on from NC_042615.1 coordinate 153,181,653, forward strand.
TTTACACTTTTGAAACATTCATGTACAACTTTGGAAGTGGAGATATGGTTATTTTATAAACTTATTGACTTGTGCATAGAGTTTATAAAATATACAAATAACTTTATGTTCAGATATGTACTTAGTCACACTATTGAATATAACCCTTCCTATGTCTTTCTGAAGCACTTACAAAGGTGAGCTCTATTCATTCTGCCAACTAAAAAGAGCACCAACCCAAAAACTTTTTAAAACCTTATTTTTAATTTCAATTTGTGTGGTTAAGTGTGTATTTAGAAATTAAGATCTGTATGGCTTTAAAACATGGCACCAGCTGCACCTATTAAAGGTGCCAAAGTGTGGCCTGACTAAGCTCAGCCAAGTAGGCCTAGGCCTAGCTCAATTTTTCCAGCAGGAGAAGACTCAGGGGGGGCTAGAACCAGCCCATGCCCTGAGGCTTGTCTTGGAGTGGGATGGGGCAGGATATGTTTTGTCCCTTATTTTCTCTCTTTTTTCCCCCAAAATGAAAATACCTGTAAATTATTGGGTATTATTGTGAGAAGTGATTTTCAGTTTGTTCAGAATGAAATGAAAATGGCCTCATGTATCGCCTTTTCAGCATTTGTTTGAAGTGAATGTACAAAGCTATCGGATTCATTTCATATTTTATGTGCCCCATAAGAGGGTTTCAAATGATAGAATAACATTGGTTATGGATGTGTGTTTGTGATGTTCAATATAAAGGTACAATAGGAGGTCAATATTCAAAGCCATTTAGATGGATAACTCACTTTACCCATCTAAATGGCAAGTTATCCATCTAACTAAAAAATTATTCATTTTACTCCAAGTTAGCCATCTAATTCCAAGTTAGCCATTTAAATGTTTACTTTTGAACATTAACCTCTAGGTGTATATGTCATGGAGAACAGTACTGATATGTGTTTCAGATGAGTTGGGATGTGTGTGTGTGTGTGTGAGAATTCCTGACTTTCTTGATAGCAAGAGAATAGTTGAGTATATTTAACATATTACAATATGATATGCATCCTTTGTTAATTATGTGTATATTATATGCATTAATAAACATATTCATCTGCATTTATTTGTACTTTTACTTTTAAGCTGCTTTCAGAATTTAATTAAAAGTAACAGTGGATTCATGTGAGTCATTCTTACATTACATTAGCAGAAGGATCATAAAGTCACAAGTAAAGAATATGGATGCAATTCAGAACTGGCCACATTCCATCAAATGTAACCAACAAATTCATTCTTAAGTATTATGGATTATCATTATTTTATTCAAATTTTTCTACCCAGTAAGCTCTATTAATAGACTAAGAAGATAAAATTCAAAGATGGGATCTATATGAACACAAAAGCCAGTTCTGTTTTGTTGGTTCAATGAAAGCCAGCACTAATTATGAAGATTCTAATTTTCACCAGAATTAAAACAGATATTAGAACTCTAGACAAACAGGCCTAACAAAGACAAAGGCCCAGACAGACATAGGTGGTCTGAGAAGGCTGATGAGATCCCTGAGTGCTACAATATACAGAGGGGGCAATAACTAAGCATTTGTAGACAGGTGCATGTTTATTCACTATGAAATAAGGTTTATTATCCCTCTTTAGTGGGGTAAATATTTGCCCTCTTTGAAAATGTGCTTGTTGGGTTTCAAAATTGCCCTCCCCATCAATTGTGAATGTCCCTGACTTTAATAAAGATTTGATTCTAAAAACAAATGCGTCTGAGGTGAAGTAGGGGGTCAGTCTTTCTCCAGATGGTGGAAAATGAGAAACATCTAGTTCTTTTCCCTAACAAGAAGCTGATCCCTGAAAGTACAGTTAGGCAAAAGCTGAAAATCAATGTTTAGCAATATAATAGGTCATATCTGAGTCCAAAAAAAGTTTTGCCCATTGACTGTGCAGCTCCAAGTTGAATGCACAGTAATAAGGATAAGAACCCTTACATGATCCATTCTTTTTCGTCTCCACAACCCTATAACGTCTAGGTGCAAGATACTGCTGGCACAAAGAATAGCAGTGCAGATGGGTTCTCCAGGATACACTGCCGCAGGGCATTGAAGCTGTTTACTGCTGTAATAGCTGCCAAGTTTCTTATAACTGCTGCTAATACTGCAGCCAAAGAGACAAGTCCTGTTGGTTTATGTTTCTCCTTAGGACTTCAACTCAGCTGAGTCGTGCTTTAAATTTTCACTGTAAAGCAATTCCCAGGCTGACAAGAAAAGTCAGTCAGTTTAGTTCTTTCTTTTTTTCCACTTCTTGTTTAAAGGGCCAGGATACGTTATGAGGCCTGGAGTTATTCCAGTGTAGAGATGCAATATAAATAAACCAGTGCTAATATAATTTTGCACCCAAACCCAGAACTATGAACATTCTTTTACTGCCTCCGGGTTCAAAAGACTAATATACACTATGCATATTCAAAGGTTATTTGTATACATGGACACATTAATACTCATTCACATTTTGTGGCTTCCTGTCTAAAGATTCTGTAATAATTTTCAGCTTTTCAGAGCTTTGTATTTCCCAGAGCTCTGTAATGCCTTATATCAGATTATGGACCCTTTATTCAAAAAATGGGTCCCAGATTGTTCATGCATTCTTGGGAAGAAGCAAATGCACTTAAATTTGAAACTTTTGTGACCCAGCTTTGCCTGTCACTAAGATGTTTGCTCAGTTTCATGCATAATTATGGGGTGGGCATTTTTGGAATCCTGTCCTTGCGTTATCCCCACCCTTTTGTGGGAGGCTGCTGGGGAGTATATAAAGTCCCTTGAGCATGTGGTTTGGGCTTTTATCATCCCCCAGGAGGCAGAGATGTATCCAGGGTTTTTGGAGCCTGGGGCAAGCTGGGCAAAATGAACCCCCAGTAATCACCAGATAAAATGAATGCTTATTTGGCAAATAAATCATTAATTGAAGAACAACAACAAAAAACCAACTGCTTTCTCTAAATACAGAATGGCATGACCATAAAGCATAAATAGAAACGTGCAAACAAAAACAGACCTGGAAACAGCAACAAACCAATAATTAAAAACTCTGATACCTGTTCATACCCCAACCTAATCCCTGAGCCACACTCTTCCCCTCCTACCAATTCATGAGGCCCTCTTTCCCCTCCATCCCCAAGTTCCCACACAATCTTCAGTCTCACTCATATCACTAATCTAGTCCCTGAGCTTCTGCAACCCACCTCCTACCAATCCCTGAGATCCTGCTTTCCTGATTTTCCATTCATCCTCCATCCTTGAATCTCTGCTGTCCCAAACACTGCTCAACCCCTCTAACCTAATCCCATGAGGAAATTCCTTGAATAACTGGGGTAAATCCCCCTTAGAAAATTTCATTAAAAACCCAAACTCTTAGCTCTGTATGTCACTGTTTGAATTTGTAAAAAAAAAAAAAAAACTTTTAAAACAAGAACTAAAGACAGGTTGCAAGTCTACTTCCTTTTTTTCCAATTCAGAAACATGCATTTGACAAGGACAAACTACCATCAAAAAAATTCATCCTTATATATATATATAAAACCACTGGGGGTATGCATCCTGTTGCAGGCACCCAGGGGCACATAGGAATGAGAAATGGACACTTTTTTCACACAATTATCTTAGTTCTCACCCAGTTCTCTCAGTTCTTTAAGGATAATAATTGTAATTTGAGTTTCAGGGCTTTCTGTGTGGGGGGTGGGGAAAATAGTTCCTAGACTCTTTTGCAATAAACCCTGCACAAGCCCCTTTCCATCCTCTGTACACAGCACCGATATTCTCTCAAGTCCCTAGTAGCAAAAATCACACTGATAGTAAAGTGGTTTCCAACTTCTTTTACTGATAGGTGAGCTTGATGACTGAAGAATATTTACAGCTTCATTTCCAGATTTAAAGAATAGGACAGCAGAAAAAGTCAATAAAGAACAGGACAGCAGACAAAGACTAATAAACTTGTGACCTCACTCTTGTAGCAAAGGCTCGTAATTCTTTGGAAGCACACTTCTTAACACTTGATCTCTTTATCTTCCAACTTCTAATTAAATCCCAGTTCCTCCCTACTATAAGAAGTTAGAAATATAGTCCCAATCCTTAATAAGAACATAGTCCCCATTCTCATACCTTTCTTGACTTTTCTTAAATTCTTTTGAAAATAGATATATCCTTCTCAAGTACCTCTCACCCGAGTCAGCAGCATGCAGTCTTTATTCCTTTGTTGTTTTCTGCAATAGGAAGGACTCCCTTCTCTGTGGATTCCCTAATTCTTCAGGTTCTTTCAAACTGAAAGACGCCTCTCTCTCAATGGATTGGTAACCATGTCCCGGATACCACAGGCACACAGTTCCAAAGGACAAACATTGTCTTTGACTTCAAAAAGGGGTGGGGGGGGGGGGGGGGGAATCAAACAAGAGGCGGGAAGGGTGGACAAAACTTCCTGGAATTCCAACTAAGGCAACAGTGCAAAAAGATCATTTAAAGGTGAACTCCTCTCTATTGGGTCACTGTCAGGTCAATTCTCTGGAGGAAGAGTAGTTCATTGCAGGTCTTTCCTACCACTTAATAATTCTCACACAGGGATGCCCCAATCTTCTGTGTAAAGGCTACCAAGGCTCTCACAAGGAGAAATCTAAAAAATTGGCTTAATAGAGTAAAACAAACAGAATCAGGTTCAGTTGGGAATCTGACCCCAAAAAGGGAACATCCACAGCCATTTTAAACAGAAGCTGAACTAAAAATCCATAGCTGGATACAGAGGGTTCTTGATTACAGGAAAATCCAATTGAAAATCCATGAGGATTGATGGTGCTTGAGGATGATAAACAGCTACAGCTCCCACATGGGGGAATAAAACCCAAACTTCTCTTCACTACGTCTCCCTGGAAATTTAGTACACTATGTTTAGTGAGGGAAACCAAATATTCTCTACATCTATGATCTATTAAATTTGATAATAAACCATTAATAAATCAGCTAATTGTATCCATGCTCTCTAATATTAATAATAAATAAATCATTCCTGAAAATAGTTGGCGGTGGGAAGCTCAAAGAGACCTCATATATTAAATGCCCAATAGCTAGGCTAATAAAAGCTTATAATGGCGCAAGCTTTTCTTTATTTATAATCATAGGTCTCAATAAGCAAAGTTATGAGGGCGCCATATGAGATATAGCTGCCCCAATTATGCACTTAGAGTCAATTGTATTGAGGTGTTGTACTTAACTTGCAACTTTATCCGGCATCAAGATGGTGGTGGTAAAATGGTAAAAACCGACTCTGGTCCGACACGGCGTGTTTCGGAGGAAACCTCCTTCCTCAGGGGGTCGGGTACCACTATTACCTGCTGTTGTCACTGACCGGAGATGCTTGACACTATGTGTATAATGCGTTGACTCAATTTGTTGCGCCCGAAAGCATCTCTGTGTGATTCTTATCACGATGCTGGAGTCACTCGCTGGGCCGTGAATGTACTATCGGCCTTTGAGCTTCCCACCGCCAACTATTTTCAAGAATGATTTATTTATTGTCGATATCATTTATTTCCTGGTATTTGTGGATTCATTCATTTTTGTATTGATACTCTAATATTAATATTCAGATATTTAAAACCTACGCATAAGGCATGCATTACTTGCATGATACCTCACATGATACAGTCATCAGCTAAAGCAGTAAACAACTTATCTATTCCTGGAATACTTTGTGCTTCTAATCTATATGTAGGAATGCTAAGCTACCTCATCTTAAGTTTTCCTGTCTTAAGCAGTTTCTGCCATATTGGTAAGCCACATTGCGCAATCTCAAATTATTAGCAGCTGCTGACATCACTTAGCAAAGGATTTTGACTAGAAAACCCAACAAATTATGACACTCTCTGCCTCCATCTTAAGGACTACTTTTCCTGCCTGCTGGGGACCTCTCTTGGTCTTTCCCTCCCCACTGCATGGTCAGGCACTTTTAGACCACTCTTGCTGCCCCCCCCCCCCCCAGGGGTGCATATCAACTATTTTATCATCATGGAGGGAGAGAGGCTGGTGGTAGATAGCATGGTTTAGAAATGCTAGATCACTGGCCCCAGTCTGCTGCCAGCTGGCTCACCCTCCTCTTCCATCTTGACCCCCTTCTTTCCGTGACTCTCTTCCACTTTCCAATAGTTCCTTCTTGTTTCTATCACTCTCCTTCCCTTCTTTCTCAACCCCCCTCATCTCTATCTATCCTGTATAGACAGTAACACAGGCCATGGGGATTCAGGACATGTACAGTACTGCAGATCTCTCCTGCCCTCCCTGTAGAAAATTCCCAGTTCTTGCTAACAAGGACAAGCAGCTAAGATGGAGCCTCTGATGTCACAAAAAATGGACAGAGACCAATGTAGGCTATATATAGCTATGCAGAGAAATAAGGGATTCTACAGTGCTGGGTATGTGACTAAGTTGATGGATTTATGGGTCCTTTCTAGCCAAATGGGTCCTAAAAGAGGCCAAAAGCAACATTAGAATCATCTGGTACTGTGTACATTTTTTCTGAAATAACATTGGTTCCTCTCTTTATGGTCCTCATTCCCTATCTGGGATCAAAGTTTATCAAAGCCCTATCAAACCTGGATCACTGTTGTTTGTTACACTGACCACTTGTTGAACTGTGTCAGCAAACAAAGGACTGGCCAAAGTGCAGGAAAATCATCTAATTAAAAGTCTTAATTATGCATTCACCTGACTATGCATGAGTTGCTGAATTATGCATAGGTGAGCCCTTGAAAAGGAGCCAGCTGCCAGCACTCTTGGCTGTCTGTCATTATCTGATCATTATCCATCACAGAGAAGAATACGGTCTATCTGAGTGCTATTGCCTCCACCCTGGCCGAGTTCCCTGAACCCACTGGAGAGAGAAAAGACCGGTCCACTCCCAGGTGTCTCTAAATAGAGTTGAGTGCCCTTGGCTGCTAGAAATTGGAAAAGGTGAAGCCCTTCTCAGCTTGGGACATCCTGGTCTGGGGAATAGACCCTGCTGCCTCAGACTCCTGGATCCTGGACATGGAGAGACCAACCAGCTGAAGATCTGGAGAGAGGGTTCAGCTGCAGGTTCCCTATGGTAAGAACTGTAACTTTTCTTCCCTAGACTCTGGGGCAGGAAGTTAGAGCTCATTAGCATTCTATACTTGCAAGTCATGGCTAGAGAAATGTGGGGCTGGCATTACTTCATTAATTTTAATCTGATAAGCACTGGATGTGAAATATGCTTTTGTAACTATTGCCTTTATTATAGTCTGTGTCCCTAATGTGTTGCCTGATGAGGTGTTAAGCTTAGCCCTGTGTAACAGCAATAAAGGAGATTTGTTTTTCTTCAGACAGTTGGGTAACCTTTTTAAGAAATGAACAGGAGAGTCACTAGTAAATAGGGATGTGAATCGGACCGGACTTTTTCCGGTATCAATTTCGGGTAAAAACCGTGGAAAATCTTCGTTCCCGCGATTCTTACCCATTTTAATCGGCTGTGTAGTGCTGAAAAAAAAACCACCCCAACCCTTTAAATTTAATCCTTTCGCATCTTCCACCCTCCCAACCCCCCCAAAAAAATGTTTAAAGTACCTGGTGATCCAGTGGGGGTCACAGGAGTGATCTCCTGTGCTCGGGCCGTCGGCTGCCACTAATCAAAATGGCGCTGATGGCCCTTTGCCCTTAGCATGTGACAGGGTATCTGTGCCATTGGCCGGCCCCTGTCACATGGTAGGAGCACTGGATGCCCAATGGCACGGATACCCTGTCACATGCTAAGGGCAAAGGGCCATCAGCGTGATTTTGATTAGTGGCAGCCGATGGCCCGAGCGAGGGAGATCACTCCTGTGACCCCCGCTAGATCACCAGGTACTTTAAACATTTTTTTTGGGGGGTTGGGAGGGTGGGGGATGCGAAAGGATTAAATTTAAAGGGCCGGGGTGGGTTTGGGGTTTATTTTTAAGTGCCCTTTCTTCCCACCCCCCCAAAATGATAAGAGAAACCCACAAAAAATGTCATGGGGTTTTTCTATTGGGTTCGGGGGTCCCCTGAATTCTGACGAGTTTGAAAATATCTTCCAATATTTTCAATCGTCAGAAAAATGATTCACATCCCTACTGGTAAATAGTAAGTACATACATAAAGGAAGGTGGGGTTGGAACTCATAGCCCTTTTCCCTATATCCCTACTCCTTCTACCCATGTGTTTCCTCATTGAAACAAGAAGCACGCCCATAGAAGGAATAGAGTGCCACAGGGGATCGACTACTGCTCATGTCCTAATACCATGGCCCACACTGCTATAGCTGCAATATTATGAAGCACTACTGCTTCTGCTTGCTAGTTGTCTCACAATGGATAATGACTACTGACAGGAAGTGATTAAACTCACCGCAGAATACAGTTTATTTTGCCACCCCCTCCCCCTTACCACAATGACCAGGGCAGCTGCCTGCCCACTCCTGCCCCCCCCCCCCCCAACCCCTCAGGTGTACTGACCAGGAGGAGAAAGGTTTTCTTTGCTTTGCACTAGAGGTGACTTATGGAGTATATTTTGGAGATTAGGAGAACATTTACAACTTTTAGATTTTGAGGATTGAAACCAGTTTCTGAAGGAAAGGAAACCCCCAATATCTGTAAGGTCCTTTTCTGTGTTTGTATTTGTTCAGAATTATCATCAAGGGTGAAGAGAACAGAGGGTTGAAATTTTTGGATAGTCCAATAGAAGTTGTTGGATCAATTTGATTTGGAAGAGTAATTTTTTGAACCAGGGATTTGGTTACCTATGCTCAGTTTTTTGAATGCTGGAACTACATGGGATTATCTTGCTATTCAAAGGGAAGGAATATTGGAGATGGATGCTGCTGCAGAGGAGAGAAGAACACTAAGGAGGAGAATGATGGACAAGGAGACTATGGTTTTCTTCTCACATTGATTTTCCTAATGCTATTTCTTATTTTCCAATATTTGCATGGATTTTGATTTTTAAACTGAAGTAAGATTTTTGTTGAATACCAGTGCTGGACTTTGTGAGGTTTTTTTTCTTTGCATTGGACACTAGGACTGTGAGTGGAGAGAGTAAATGTATTTCATTTTGTCTCCTTTTCCCTCCTAGAGAACACCCTGCAACAGTGACTAAGATAACAAATTGAAACTAAATTAGAATGGCCATGGGCATGACCACACCAAGGGCCCAGGAGGTCAAGCCTCCCCCTCCCCCCACCAGATGGACCCCAGCATTGTAACTCCCTGGTTGCAGCCAGCAAGCCAACTGGGGGTCATGTTACATATGGCACCCGAACAGGGAGACTACTAGTGAAGAAAACCCCATTTCTGGAAAAGCTTTTTGTGGGCTTAGAGAATTTTTCCATTTTTCATGAAATATGTACAAAATGGTGGATTTCCCACGAACAGAACAGGAAGATAGCAGATGCACACCAAAAGACCTGTAAAAAAGATATGGAGCACATATGCAGCTGGAGACGCAGGGTGTTATCACACAACAACCAATCTGTATTAGCCAGCATTCATGGGTGAAGGGAGATTCTGCCCTACCATGAGGGGGGACAGGGATATCTTGCCTATGTGTCACACTCTGAAGTGACAGAATGAGGAGATTGAGAGAAGTCTGAGTGAAACTGAGAGAGCTGGTGATACAGCATTGGGTGAATATGGCTGATTCGTTGATGAGTCATGGTGAAGACGATACTAAAGTGGCAAGACTGGCAGAAGGACAGATCATGTCCACCAGCAAGTTGATCAGCACTTTAGCCAGTAGCAGTATTCCCAAAGCCAGGGAAACTGTTTGGCCTTGAGAAGCACTGGAAGAAATCAGGCTTCCTGCCATCGTGGGAGGCTCCAGCTGTCACTCTTGAAATACACAATGATGGCTTCCGCTGAATGTGCAGAGTACCATACATACCAAAGATCCCAGCTCATAGCCCTGCAGTATTGCTGATGCTCTGCCTCCCGATAAATCCGGAAGAGCAGCGGTGCGCAGCCGCCGGCGCGCAGCCAAAGCCGCGCGCCCCTTATAAAATTTTTTTTCCTTTTGTCTAGTTCGAATTTTTCCTTTCCTTCCCTTGTTATTTTATGGGTAAGAAAAGGAAAACAAAGATGTTAACATCATCGCCGGCAGTTTCAGCAAGTAGAGGACCTATGGACTCCCATGTGGTTAGACGAATTGGTCAATTTGAAAGACATCCTATTTCAGAAATGTCCTTCTCTTCTGGTTCCCCCGAGAGTCCAGCCCAGATGCAGTTACCTCTCACTCCGCAGGAGGCTATTCATCAATCCATGGTACCAGGGACTGGTGGGTCAGTAAATGCTGAAAAACCTAGTAACAGTGATACTATGGAGAGGGGGAGGATACAAGAAAGTGCAGGGGTAACTTTGGCACAAGAATTGTTATCAGATGGAAATGTGTATGTAGAATCAATAGATCCTCAGAATGTCACTTTGAGTGATATATGGAAGGTTCTAATAGATGTTAGAAAAACCTTATTTAATTCATGTGAACAATTTAAACAAGATGTGTTACAGATTAATGGTATTATTGAAAAACATGAGAGTCGATTAAATCAAATTGTTGAAAATGGGAAGGTAATAAATAATCAAGTAATAGCATTGCAAGCTATAAACAATTCATTTGTAAAAGATAGTTTAATAATACATCGTCATTTGGAAATGCTAGAAAATGAAAATTGTGTTAGGAATTTAAGATTTCTTAATTTCCCAGTAACCAGATTGTTATCCTCCTTTGAATTATTGAAGAAATACTTGATAGAAATACTTTCTATATCTTCAATAGATGAAAAAAGTATTTCCAAAATGTATTATATACCTAAGTCTAGGATACAATCTCAAGAAGGGATGGAAGAATTAGACATGGTACAAAGGGAATCACCTAATCTGACCTCCTTTTTAGAGGCTTCCGTGGATGAGATTCCCACTAGAGCGACACTATTGGTCTCTTTTTGTAGAGAGCAAGATAAAAATATGATTTTACAAAAATTTTTCAAGAATAAAGATGTGCTTTACTGTGGTTATAAAGTTCAAATATTTCCGGACATAGCTCGTAATACCCAGCTACGTCGGAAACAATTCCTAGAATTGAAACCAAGGGTTTTGGCCCTAGGGGCAATTTTTTATTTGCGATTCCCGTGCAAATGCCTAATTATTTTGCAAAAAAATAAATTTGTGTTTCAAGATCCCACCCATCTTGAGACTTTCCTGACTGATAAGGAATAGGTTAGAGGTAATTAACTGCATAAAGAATAAAAATGTCTCTTCATAGTACGTGTAGTAAGTTTTGTTAATTAACATTCGTTATCTTTTTGAAGCTTCCTCCCATTATTGGGGACTAATATTCGGATGCACAGAATTTATTATTGAGTCATATTTTCTTTATTGTTTCTAGTGTTAAAGATATTTCTTGATTTTTTGCAGATGTAAAAATTTGTTGAAAATCTTAATAAAATATAAATTAAAAAAAAAACAGCACAAATGAGCAAAAACAAGCAAAACAGCACAAACGAGCAAAACAACAAACACAGCACAAACATCAACCAACACATAGCACAAACGAGCAAAACAGCAAAAACAAGCAAAACAGCACAAACGAGCAAACAGCAACCAACACAGCACAAACACCAAGAAGACCTGGGGCAGGGAACCCAGGGTGGGCAAAGCAAAACCAGCTAACCAGGTGGGGTGCAGGCGCTTCCTGCAGGTCATAACAACCCCAAGCTGGCGAACATGACAAAAAAGTCTGGATGCAGGTGCCTCCTGCAGGTCGTAGTATCCAGCAGCTGGCGCCTCCAGCAGGTCATAACAATGGCAAAGCTGGCGCCTCCAGCAGGTTGAATACAAAGAAAGTCCTGGAAAAAATTTTCAGTCCCATAACCAGTCCAGGAACAAACAAGACTCTGGAACAAGGCGGATCCATCGGCGGAGCTCAACCGTCGGGCACATGGCCTTGCATCAGAGTTAATTCAGTCCTGGAGGCTCCTGCCTGCCAGCACTCTGACAGGTCCTTTGTGTTTCTTCGTGGAGCTCCTCGTCTCGTCTGCTTCATGCCATGTCTTCGTGCCATGTCTTCGTGCCTGAGGTCCCCGTCCAGGTCTCCTGATGTCTCGCTTCCTAGTGTTCCAGCCCTTCTTGATGTTTTGTTCTTCAGTGCTCCCGAGCCATCTGTTCTGCCGGCCATGGATCTCTGGGTGACGCTTCTTCGTCTTGGAGATGCCGGCAGTGGATTGGTGTCCTGTGCTCCTGAGCTGTCCTGTCCTGCCAGCCTTTGTGGAGCTCTGGATGACATCGGCTCTGTCGTCGAAGTTCTGCCTCGGCTGGATTATTCCCTGCGCTTGTCCCACTCTCCTCGTGGTCCGTGACCAGCCTCCTGGGGCTGTGTGGGGCATGTAGTGGGACAGGGTGGTCCGCGACCAGCCCATTGGGTCCGCCCGTGTAGGTGGGCTGAGTAGGGTGCCCTGAAAGACAGTGCCAATGTCTTCCTCCCTGCTTCTCGTCTCGTCTGGACTTCATCAAGTTCCTCGTCTCGTCCTGGATGTCGTTGCATCAGTCTTGGTGTCATGTCCTCGTCTGCGATGCCATTGCATTGACCTTGGTGTTATGTCTTCTTGTCAAGGCTCGTCTGCCCTCGACCTCAGGCCAGGCCTACTGCTCCATGCCGATCCAAGCGGCAGGTCAGAAAGGGCTCGGAATGGTCGGAGGACCATTCACATTCCAACATCATCCTGTTGTTGGCCTTGGGAGCTTGCAGGCCTGCCCCAAAAACTAAGTCTATTCCATGTTACCATTGCTAATGGCAGTGGCTGTTCTCTATGAGGTAGATCTTCAAAACATACGTGCACGCGTACTTTTGTTCGCGCCACCGGCGCAAACAAAAGTACACCAGATTTTATAAGATACGCGCATAGCCGCGCGTATCTTATAAAATCCGGGGTTGGTGCACGCAAGGCTGCGCAAAATCGGCAGCCTGCACATGCCGAGCCGTGCAGCCTGCCTCCGTTCCCTCCGAGGCCGCTCCGAAATTGGAGCGGCCTCGGAGGGAACTTTCCTTCCGCGTCCCCCCACCTTCCCCTCCCTTCCCCTATCTACCCCACCCCCCAGCCCTACCTAAATCCCCCCCTACCTTTGTTGGGCAAGTTACGCCTGCTTCAAGCAGGCGTAACTTGCGCAAACCGCCCCGGCATTCCCCGGCACAGGCCGCAGTGCCGGGGGACTCTGGACCGCCCTCCCAGCCCGCCCCTGGACCCGCCCCGGACTGCCCCCTGCCCCCGGACACGCCCCTTGGGCACGCCCCCTCCCGCCCCTTTTACGAAGCCCCGGGATTTACGCGCGTCCCAGGGCTTTGCGCGCGCTGGCGGCCTATGCAAAATAGGCGCGCCAGCACACGAGTGCCCTGCGCGCATAAATCTGGGAGGATTTACATGCGCAGGGGTTTTAAAATCTACCCCTAAGTGAACTTAATAGCAGGTAATGGACTTCTCCTCCAAGAACTTATCCAATTCTTTTTTAAACACAGCCCCATTTAGGAGCCAACAAAGCACCTTTTCACAATTCCCATACTTTTCCAATACTACTTTGCCCTTGTTTAAGTGTATAAGAAGTGTCAAGCCATCCTAGCTTTGGAAAAGTAGAATAGTACTTCCTTGAATTCATCAAAAGAAACGTTTACCCATCTGAGTGAAGCATTACACATTTATGACAGCTGTTCACTAGATACAGTGATGGCAAAAATGAGGTTTCTATATATGTTTGCTTGTAAAAATTATAGCTTATACTACCTTCCCACTGATGGCAATGTTTGCCCTAAAATAAATTTATTTTTCCATATGTATGAATGCTGGAGATTTTTCTGATTGAATTTTATGGAGCCAGAACAAATAAATATGTGTGAGAGTATACAAATAAGACAGTGTAGTGATTTATTTATTTATTTATTTATTTAGAGTTTTTATATACCGGCAATCATGAAAACATATCTTGCTGGTTTACATAGAACGGGGGTGCAATAAATACATAGAACTTAAAAACATAGAACCAGAACTGAGGTGACAGAAGGTACAGTTACATTTAACAATGGAGGCCAAACTTGGAGAAGGAAAAAGAGAAGAGAGGATAGAAATGGTTAAACAATGTACAATTTAAATGTAGTATACAAAATAAATGTTATATACAAATGGTAAGGTGTTTTGGGAGTCATTGGGTTGTGTCCGGAAAAGCTTGCTTGAATAACCAAGTCTTAAGTTTTTTCCTAAAAGTTGGGAGGCAGGGCTCCTGTCTGAGGTCTGTAGGAATGGAATTCCACAGTAGAGGGCCAGCTGTGGAGGTGGCACGATCTCTTAGGGTAATGTGTTTGGTCGTTTTCACTGGGGGAACCAGGAGGGAACCTCTGTAAGCATCTCTGGTAGGTCTAGTAGAGTTATGTACTTGGAGCGGGAATTGGAGATCGAGAGTGGTGAGTTGATGAATAGTTTTATAGGTGATAGTTATGGCTTTATACATGATGCGGAAGTATACGGGTAACCAATGAAGCTCTTTCAGGACTGGTGAAATGTGGTCTCTTTTCCTTGCGCCTGTCAGGATACGGGCAGCTGAATTTTGAACCATCTGTAGTGGTTTGGAGTAGGATGAAGGTAGACCTAGCAATAGGGAATTGCAGTAGTCCAGTTTTGAAAATATGACTGCTTGGATGATCGTTCTGAAATCTTGAGCGTGGAAAAGAGGTCTTATCCTTTTCAGGACCTGGAGTTTATAGAAGCAGTCTTTGGTTGTTTTGTTGATGTGGGCCTTGAAGTTTAGCCGGTTATCTATTATCACTCCTAGGTCTCTGGTTTGTGTGGTAGGAAGATTGGTAGGAAGTATACTGTTGTTGGTGTTGTTTTCAGGCGAGATGAGCAGGATCTCAGTCTTGGAGGAATTTAAGATGAGGTGTAGACTGTTGAGTAGTTGTTTGATTTTTTGGTGGCATGATTCCCAGTAGACAAGAGTATTAGAGTATGTGTCTTTGATAGGGATGATGATTTGAATATCATCTGCGTATAGGAAAAACTTTAGATTGAGGTCGGTGAGAAGTTGGCATAGAGGGAGAAGGTAAATATTGAATAGAGTCGGAGATAATGAGGAGCCTTGAGGGACTCCTATGGCAGAGTCAAATCTTGAGGATTCCTTGTTTTGGAGTTTGACTTTGTAACCTCTATTGTTGAGAAAGGTTTTAAACCAGGAAAGGACGGTGCCGCAGATTCCTATGGATGACAACTGGTTTAGGAGGATGGCGTGGTTGACAGTGTCGAACGCTGCAGATAGGTCTAGCAAGATCAATAGGAATGAGTTTCCTTTGTCGAGGCCCAATAGGAGATGGTCTGTCAAAGAGATAAGGAGGGATTCTGTGCCTCGATTTTTTCGGAATCCGTGTTGTGGGGCGAAGAGGAGGTTATTGTCTTCGATGTAGTTTGAAAGTTGAGAGTTGACTAGTTTTTCCATGATCTTAGCGATGAATGGGAGGTTAGCTATGGGGCGGAAGTTGTTGGGGTCCTTCGGGTCAAGGTTTGGTTTCTTTAGGAGTGGTGAAATTGAGGCCATTTTGAGATCATCTGGGAAGGATCCTTGGGCTAGAGAGCAGTTGATGATGTTTGTCAATGATGTGGCTATTGAGTCTGGAATAGATAGGAGTAGTTTGGTGGGGATGTGGTCTGCAGGATGAGACGAAGGTTTCATTCTTCTCAGGATGGTTTGTATCTCAGTGGAAGAGACGGGCTCAAAAGTGTTTAGGCTGGAGTTTATGATGGACGGGTGTTGATATGTCGGGAGGGCATCCGTTGAATTGGAAGGCAGTTGAGTTAAAAGATTGTTGATTTTATTTTGGAAAAACTGGGCGAGTTCTTCAGCTTTGGATTGTGCCATGTCGCCGGGGATTTCTCGCGGTATGGTTTGAGTGAGGCTGGATACATAAGCGAAGAGGGCTTTAGCATCAAAGACCAGGTTGTGAATCTTAGATGCAAAATAATCTTTTTTTGATTTTGAAGTGAGGGCTTTGTATTGGTATAGTGTGGATTTGTATGATGAAATGGTGAAGTCACAAGGAGTTTTACGCCAAGTCGCTTCTTTCTTTCTTAAGCTTTGTTTTAGTTTTCTGAGCTCGTTGGTGAACCAAGGTTGTCTGTTGGAGGCATTGGTGTGAGATTTTTTTGTAGTTGAAGGGCAGAGCTTATTTGCTATATTTTCTGTTATATTGTTCCAGGAGCGAATGGCAGTGTTTGGGTCGGTGAGATCTAATAGAGGGAGCTGTGACTCCAACAGGTTGTTAAGATCATCTGGGGAGCATCGCCTCCTGTAATGGAATGAAGGTGAAGGGATGTTAGGAGTGGTGGTTTCTTTCAAAGCGAAAGAGGTAGAGATAAGAGAGTGGTCCGACCATGGTACTTTTTTGATCTTCAAATTTGATGTGGTCGTAATGCCTTTGTTACTGAAAATTAAGTCCAGAGTATGCCCCGCTTTGTGAGTGGGTTGGTTGACTAATTGTTGGAATCCCATTGCTGGCAGGGCTGTGAGGAGGGTTACGCAGCTATTAGATGGTGAAGGATTGTCTATGTGCAGATTGAAATCTCCTAAGATGATTGCTGGAGAATCCAGGTCGATGAGTGTGGTGGTGATTTCGAGGATTGGGGAGATGTCTGCTTCTAAGAGCCCTGGGGGGGCGTAGACAAGAAGGATTTGAAGATGTTTGGATGTGAAGAAACCGACTTCCAGTTTTGTGTTAGAAGTGAATGGGTGTTGGGTGAAATTAAGGCTTTTTTTGGTAGCTAGAAGGATTCCACCTCCTCTTTTAGTGATAGACATGTGGGCAGATATTTTTGGCTTCTTGGATTACGAGGGTACTGACATCATGGACCATGAATGCTCAGTGTGGTGCCTCACCAGAGCAACTTTGGAAATCCAATAAGAGGAAAAGACACTCATGCAAAGGGAAATAAGGAGATAATGCAGTCCATGAGTTGAAGAAGGAAGGGTGATATGCTTGATCAAAAGTCCTTTCTCACTCTGTTATCCCTTTTTTTTTTTTTTTAGCTTCTTCTGAACCCTCTATTCCAATTTTGAATAATGAAAAATGTATTCACCTTGGCCTCATTTGTATCCATAAAATAGATGAATTGACCCCATAATGATAACAGTCAGTCATTCTGACAATTTTCAAGAAAGCTTCAACATTGAACCTATATTAATACTGTGTCACATAACTTTGGGATCATCATGCACACTTTTTTCTTTCAATAATCCTAGATCTGTGCAGTCAGTGCTTAACACAAGAACCAGACTTACCTTGATGTTCATAAAGGGGTAGATTTTCAGAGCCCTGCTCGCCTAAATCCGCCCAAAACCGGGCGGATTTAGGCGAGCAGGGCCCTGCGCGCCGGGAAGCCTATTTTACATAGGCCTCCCGGCGCGCGCAGAGCCCCGGGACTCGCGTAAGTCCCGGGGTTCTCGGAGGGGGGCGTGTCGGGGGCGTGTCGGGGGGCGGGCCCGGTCGTCGCGGCGTTCCGGGGGCGTGTCGGCAGCGTTTTGGGGGCGGGTACGGGGCGTGGCTACGGCCCGGGGGCGTGGCCGCGCCCTCCGTACCCGCCCCCAGGTCGCGGCCCGGCGCGCAGCAGGCCCGCTGGCGCGCGGGGATTTACGTCTCCCTCCGGGAGGCGTAAATCCCCCGACAAAGGTAAGGGGGGGGTGTAGACAGGGCCGGGTGGGTGGGTTAGGTAGGGGAAGGGAGGGTAAGGTGAGGGGAGGACAAAGGAAAGTTCCCTCCGAGGCCGCTCCGATTTCGGAGCGGCCTTGGAGGGAACGGGGGGAGGCAGCGCGGCTCGGCGCGCGCAGGCTATACAAAATCGATAGCCTTGCGCGCGCCGATCCAGGATTTTAGTGGATACGCGCGGCTCCGCGCGTATCTACTAAAATCCAGCGTACTTTTGCTTGAGTCTGATGCGCAAGCAAAAGTAGGCTGTTCGCGCGCCTCTTAAAATCTACCCCAAAAAATGCAACACGGTTGCTATATCTTTTAGGGACTATTAATAGAAACAATGTCTGAGCAGCCTTCAGTCAGGGGTTTTATAACTAACCCTATATAGAACTCTTTTCACATGCACTTTGATAGCAGGATGCTATGACCCAACTTTTCCTGCAAGCACTCGTTTATGCCCATGTTAAACAATTACTTAAAAATGATAATTTGGATCCATGTGATAAGAATAATTATAGGCTAGTTTTCCACCTCTATTTTGATAGTAAAATTCTGGAAAAGTGGTCTCATCACAATTGAATGCATATTGGGCCGGAATTTAAGAGGTACGTGCGGGCGTATATTTGTGTGCGCAACCCAGCGCACACAAATGTATGCCTGATTTTATAACATGCATGGGCAGCCACGCGCATGTTATAAAATCCAGGGTTGGCACGCACAAGGGGGTGCAGAATTGTGCAACTTGTGCATGCCAAGCCGTGCAGCCTCTGAAATTGGAGCGGCCTCAAGGGAACTTTCTTTTCGCCCCCCCAGCTCTACCTAACCCCCCCCCCCTTACCTTTACCTTATAAGTTGCGCCTGCCTCTGGGCAGGCGTAGGTTGCACGCACCAGCCAATGGCTGGCCCGCGATCCCGGGCACAGCGGCAAATGGCCACTGTGCCTGGAGGTTCCGGCCCCTCCCCCGACCTGCCCCGTCCCGCCCACAACCTGCCCCTTTTTTCAAGCCCTGGGACATGAAATGGTGGATCACAATTTTTTTCCTAAACCACTTAAGAAAGGTTAGTATTGGAGGAATTTTCTCCAATGGTTTGCATCATATCCACAGGACAGGCCTCAAATAGTTTCATTGAACTTAATTGTTTTGCTGAACATCCCTAGACCTTGGTGGTCAGGGATTCCCTTATCTCAGAGGCTAAAAGTAACTTCTACTTTTAATTTTCTTATTCCTTAAACCTAAGCTAAAGAAAGAGCCTCCCAGATTCTCTATGGTTTCTGTGGATCTGCACTAAGAATTTGGTATGGGGCATTGGGTTGCCAACTGGCTCCAGATTTTCAAGACAGGTTGATCCAATCCTGCTTTTATGTTCCTGCATGCAGGTACTTATAGTCTTGATTTTCTTAGAGAATGCAATAGGAAAATCAGAATAAGTCCCAGCATGCAATGGGGTAAAATCAGAACTGGATCAATCTGTCCTGAAAATCTGGAGCCAGTTGACAACCCTATTGAGGCTTAATGATACATAGGCCAACAGAAAATGGATCTAAACAGAGGAGTTGGAAAACAAACACTTGGCTGTCCTAGGTTCATCAAAGAGTTCAGAAAGTTTCATGTAGCAATTAATTTGTTTATTTCTGTAACAAGAGTTCATTCTAGTCAATCTGAAGATATGCGACTGCACGCCATCTGTTAATCAGCAAACTATATCATCCATCATTAAGATGAACTCTCAGATTGATGTGTAGTATGAGGAAGTAGAAGGCATATTAAAAAAGAAAGGAGTAAGGAATTTTTATGTATTTATGATGAAGTCAGTAAGATATACAGAAATAATATCACAAAGCATTATAAAGACAAGCAGGGGAATTTTGAATGAGAATTTAAAAATATGAAAATCATATAAAGTTCTACCCAAAATGTAGCCATGATACGAATAAAAATAAAGAACAAGGTATTTGTAGAGATGAATGAACATATACATGCCAAAAAAAAAAAAAAATTATGGATGTTGCTTTGCTAACAGCGAATGTAAACCCCTTTTCATTGTGTAGACTGAATAAGGGGGCCACACAAGTCCCAGGTCCTAAGTTCATAATTTTGGACCTCTTACCTTTCTCTTGATCATCGGACTTCCAGCCCTGGATGCCAGGTGTTCCACCAGTGGGGAGGAGGTATAACCTCTGGGGCCCTTGGCACTATAGTGGGAATTCTGGATACTGTCATTCACTCTCAAATATCCTTCCAATCTCAGTTCAGAGGTTACTTACATAAGAAAGAGGTTTCAATGAGTTGGATCACTTGGAGAAACACAGCCAGTAGTCCAATGGTGGTGTTCAACAAAAAATAGGTTTTAAAACAGAATCTATGCCAAAATGTAAAATATCATTAACATAAAAAGAAGAATAACAACTCCTAGGGCTGCAGTTTCTTTGTCCACAGTGCCCCCTCCTTTTAATTTGTCTCCTCTGATATGAATCAATGTTCAATATGTCCTCCCCTTGAAGGGTGGGAAAGTTCTCCTCTCTCAAAATCATAAGCAGGAGGTAAAAATGGAAAACCCTCCTTACTTCAAATCTAGGTATCAAAACTTCTAAGTCAGTAGTTTTTTCCCCACTGATAACTGGTTGCAGGGATAAGGTAACTGGGAGATCAGTCCTTCCAATAAGGGTGTACTGGCCTTCATGTTGGGAACTGGTCAAGATCACAAAAAAATCTCAATCTAGCCACAAAACATTTCAATTGGTGAACCATGAGGCCTACCAGGAACTCCACCTCCAAAAGCAATATACTCAGCTCCAAACACTCAACTCCTCAATCAAGATGATTTCCCCTCTATTAAGCTATGCTCATCCAGTATATAAATGGCAAGACCCATCCCAGTAAAAGGATGGTCTAAAGAAGGGGGAGGATTAAAAAATGTATAAATCCCAAAAACTGTCAAAAGAGAAAAGTTTAGTGAGGTTTGCAAAGCCACCATCCCACAAAACTGAATATTGAATTACACTGGAAGTCAGAGAGCCCTTCCCCAAAGGCTTATTTAACACTGTAAAAGATTTATTGTAACACCAAAGTCTTATTGTAACCCTAAGTTAAACCTATAATCTTTCAATAAATGTGTGAACCATCCTTATACTGTTTTGGCTTGGTACAATATCTCTGTGATATATTCTTTGCTATTGACCCCCTTCTTCCATTAGAATTTTAAAAATGAATTTTCAAAGAGTTACGTGCATAAACATTAGCATATATGTGTGTAATTAGCCTGAATGTGTGTAATCACTATTTTATAAACATGAAAATACACACATACTTTAGGTTTCACGCACATGTGCACGCCAAAATGGGGCAGTCTAGGAGCATTCCAGAATGGGATCAACAATTCCATATGTAAGTTGCTAATTTATAAGAGATCACACAGATACATTTGACAACTTACTCACTTACGCCTGAATTTTTGATGGCCTACGCATACAAATACCAGGGCCTGCGTGCGCCGAGTGCTTTTTAGAAAAGGCCCTGCCACATGCAAATCTCCCGGTATGCGCAGAAATGTCAGGCCAGTGAAAAGGGGCAGGCCATTAGGCCCTGTCCCGGGAGCGAGACTAACTAGGTAAGGGTTAGGGGTCGGGGAGGAGAGGAGAGGAGAGGAGAGGGGAAAAGGTAGGAAGGGTAGATAGGGGGCTAGGAAAGTTCCCTCCCAGTCCCTTAATTGGAGAGGACTGGGAGGGAACTGGGGAAGGCCTACTCGCTTTACCATGCATTGGTTTTTAAAATTCCCTCCCCCCCCACCCTTGCGCATGATTCCTGACCGACCTGCACATACGCATACCGATATTAAAATGTGGTATGTATGTATGCATGGGAACTGTATTTATAACATTTGCATGGTGATGAGCGCATGTTATAAAATTGCTGCGTCCATGTGCGCACACCAGGAACCGCGCGCACATGGACACCTGCATGCTTGTTTTAAAATTGACCCCTTAATTTTGCACCTGCTACTTGTCTTGCATAATTGATTTCAAACTTGTTTAATGTGTATTATTGGCGGGAGCAGGTCTGAGTGAACTGGAGTGAGTTCAGACTGATGAGGAGGTTCTTAATGGACTGGAGAAGGACTGGGTGAACTGGTGGAGGAAAACTGGTAATTTCAATTATGCATGTATGTTTTCAAATAAACCAACTTACACAAGTAAATCAAGTTTTAAACGAGAGGGTCCTATTTTATTTTTGCTTTTAAATTATGCTCGTGTATATTTTTATATTGGAAGGAAAAGTAAATGGGTTCAATACATTGAAATACTCGTTTTCAATGCATTGCATGTGTTCATGTGTAAGCTTGTATATAAGTGTACATTGAGGGGTAGACATATGTGTATTTTATAATATGCTTCAAGAATTAACAACAATCTACAAAGAATAAATGGCAATAACCCTCAACTTACGATTACCAAAAACTGTTTTCAATGTATGAGGGAAACTGTAGAATACAGGGTTAAATTCTTATTTACTTATTAAAATATCGGGAATCGGTATCAGAGTGTTCAGTGCTGCAATCTCCTGGGCTCTTGCCCACAAAGGGCTACAACCCATCTCATATACACGCACTTATTGTAACGTCATTTACTTCATCCCGTTTAGTATATTTTTGATTTTTACTTCATAAGTGAAATCTATTCTAAATATTACCCTTTAAAATACCCTTAAGTGAATTCTCTCAATATTTTAATACGACTTATCTCTTTTCTTTTTTAACTACTATCTCTGATGTTGCCTTCTACGTTGCTGATTCTTATTGTTGCCTGCCCGACATTGACAATGTTTCGGCGTGCAGTTCACGCCTGCTTCAGGGGACTTGTCGTTGTTCCTAAAAATACAGAGGACTTTGGTTACCTTACCTCATCAATCTTAGAGTAAATTTAAATTTTAGAACTAGCTACTTACATAGGACTTACTTTGTAGCTGATCCTAGCTTAAACCAGCAACTCACACATATTCAAAAAATGGCGCTCAGACGCTTATGCTCATTTTTACCGGAAGTCAGATATTTATACGCTTCTTAAGGCTAGCGAACTAGCCAATCCAAACACTCTTACATTTAAACGGACCAATCTACTTCTTTGTTGAGCCCCGCAGGAGACACAATGTTCAATTTAAAGATCCATCTTTGCTCATGTTGCAGAAGCCTCTGATTTGTATTGCCTCCCTGTTCATCCTGTTCTACAACTTCCAAAACTGTGCAAAATAGACTCTCAAAGGAATGTGCTTGTTCTATACAGTGCTTAACTAATGGCGATTCTATCTCACTCCGTTTCAGCGCAATCTTATGCTCAATCAAGCGCATCTTCAATTTCCTTGTAGTCTTCCCTACATATATAAGTCCACACAGACACCATATTGCGTAAACAATATTTTCTGACATACAAGAAGTAAACGTGCCAGATGGAATCATAGGGAACTGCTATTAATACCAAAGCAAAAAGAGCAGTAAAGTAAGGTAATGTGTGTTTTGCCTTTTTCTATAGGAGTTCATGAAGTGCTCCAAAGTATTAGAAAACATTGGAATGTGTTGCAAGTTTATGCAGTGTTTAAGGAACAACCCCTAATAGCATTTAAATGGGGTACTAACATAAAAGATCAGGTTGTGCATTCATTTTTTAAAGAAAAAAAAGAACGATCAGCAGAAGTAGTGGGTCATTTTCCATGTAAATCTTGTGTTATGTGCCCTCAAGCACATTCCAATATAAATATCCCTTTAAGTAAATTGAGGAGAGTCCCCCCCAAGACTTGCCAAAAGTCCTTGGTGGTCCAGCAGAGTTCCTAGAGTGATCTCCTGCACTTGGGCCATCGGCTGCCCATATTCAAAATGGCACCAATAGCCTTTGCCCTTACTATGTCACAGGGGCAACCGGTGCTATTGGTCGGCCCCTGTCACATGGTAGGAGCACAAGATGGCGCCGGCTGTCCATTGCTCCTACCATGTGACAGGGGCCGACCAATGGCACCAGTAGCCCCTGTGACATAGTAAGGGTAAAGGCTATCGGCTCCATTTTGAATACCGGCAGCCGACAGCCTGAGTGCAGGAGAATGCTCCAGGACCCCCGCTGGATCACCAGGGACTTTTGGCAAGTCTTGGGGGGTCAGGAGGGTAGGGGTTGTAGTAAATTAAATTTAAAGGGTTGGGATGGGAGTTTTTTTGGGAAAAGAATACATATGTAACTAATGAACGGATCAGGGTCCCCCGAGATCGGATGCAACAGATTTGGGTCCCAACGAATCCGAATACCGAATGGGACGAATCCGTCCCTGCTGCACATCCCTATTGCATACATTTTTATTTTTATTTAATCTGTTATACTTTTTTCTTAATGTAGTTATATGAAAATTCCAGTGAAACAAAAAAGGGTAGGGAAGTAAAATTGCGAAGAGATAACACAATCTTGGTGAGGCCAGGAAGCTGGTAAGGCCATGAAGCAGATGAGGCTTGGCAAGGTCATTACGCAGAGCACAGAGAGGAGATATAAGTTGCTGTCAGCAAGGAAGTTTTAACAGTGGGGTAAATATAGGCAACATTGTCGAGGTGGTTATAGTCAGTCTTTCACTGAGTCTAAAATGATAGTGGAGATTTAAGAGGAGCACAAGTGTGTGGGGAGGGGATGGGGAATGGAGGTATTCTTGATAACCCTGAGGCTCATGAGTGCCTTTCTTTGGTGTGGGGGACCTTTATACTATAATTCTTGATTCAGAGGAGACCGCACCACCACAGACAGAGAAATAAGGAGCAGTGTCAAATAGGAGACTTTCAGAGAAATTGAAGGCAATCCAAGTAGATTTTCTAGTTAATAGCCCTGGAAGCTAACTTCAGGCCAGGGAAGATAAGGAGGGAGGAAGGATCCTCCTCTGAACAGATAAAAAAAAAATCATTAGCTGCATGGATGAAAGCACTTCAGAGTTCTCGCCAGAACAAAATACAGATTGAAATCAGTCCAAGATGTTATAAAGGATAAGTGATTAGAAAGATGAGACAAGCACTTTACCAAGAAATGGGAGATTAGAAGCAGAGCAATTATTTGTGACAAAGTTGGGATGGAGGAAGGGAGGCAGTGAAAGAACAGCAGGATTTTTATGGTGTGTAGCAAATATGTTTGAAAAATGGTTTTGTTTCTTATTTTAAAAAAAATGTGTGCTCCTGTTCTACTTTGTTTGCTAGCTTAAATCATTCTGAGCTTACATTTACAGACCTCAAAATGTTGCTGTTTGTTGGAGGCTTTGAATTCTCCATAAATTATACCTGTTACCTGTGGCTTCACTTTTGATGAATTGGGCTATTTATTAGCTGATTGCATATCTCATTGAAATTCTCCATGGTGTTGTCCTCTGTCCTATTCTTTGTCCAGCAATAATAAGTGATACATTACTTAGGGGGTCATTTATCAAAATGCTATCATATGGTGTGATGCAAATCAGAGAGAGAGAGAGAAAGAGACAGAGAGAGAGTGCCTACCTATAATTTCCCAACACTAGCTAGGTATTTATATCTCTATGGGAGGCCCACCTAGTAACTCGAGGTGAGGTTGAGGTATTAGTGTAGGTTAGGGGCCACTTTGACATTCAAAGTGAGACATACGAACAGAACAGTGCTCTCTTGTGAAGATTTGATGACCCTCGGAGTGAGGAATCTCACTCAAAGACGAGATTTGTGCAATGTTCTCTCAACCTAACTTGATGGACTCTCTACCTGGGGAACATCAAGCTGGGTTGAGAGAACATTGCACAAATCTCATCTTTGAGTGAGATTCCTCACTCTGAAGGTCATCAAATCTTCACAGGAGAGTTCTGTTCTGTTCATACATCTCACTTTAAATGTCAAAGTGGCCCCTAATCTACCCTAATACCTAAACCTCACCTCGAGTTACTAGGCGGGCCTCCCATAGAGATATAAATACCTAGCTAGTGTTGGGAAATTATGGCTGGGTGCTCTCACTCTCTCAGTGGCTACTGATAGTAAACATGGTCCCCCAGTGGTTCTATGTAGGAAATACAGCACTTATCTCAAAGTACAAAAAAGTTATTACAATTTGCAGCAACTTAGGTATTAGCATAAACTGCCTATTACCATAAAATACACCCCTTTTTCTATTGCATGCGGTATTTAGTTATCCAGGCCTTAGTTGTTTAAGAACAAGAAAAATCAGCATTTGCTTGAATAAGACATGCATCTAGTATGAAAACGTACCATGTGTATTTCACTATATGGCTCTAATAAGACTTCTTAGAACACACCAGCCACTCCATTACTGGATCTTTTATCTCCTAAGTAGTTTCATTGCAGCCATACTCCAGATTTAAACTGAAGTTTTGCTCTCTGTTGTTCCAACAATAACAGTCCTAATTGATGAGAAAATCCTTCAGGACCTAAGACTACAGGCTTTCTGTGAAGTAAATACAAATGAAAGCTGCTAGGTAAATGATATTTCTGTGACATTTATTCACTTGATTAAATTTAATAGCAAGATATACAGGATCTCTGAGCCATGAAATGGAACTTATCATTTTGCTTTAAGTCATCAGATGGATATGAATAGCTGATGAATCATCATTAATGTCTCATGAGAATAAAAATGATAGCTATCTTCACTCACAAATGGGCTTCCCTATTCACCCGCTTTGAATATTTAGAAACTATATAAATTGTGTTGCGTGCCGGAAAGGATATTAGTCATTTCTAGCTGATTCTTCTCAGTAGCATATATTAATTTATCATTCCTCCTGTATATGTTTACAGATTCTCTTATCATCATCAGACTGAGCTCAGCTGTTGGGGACACTGATACTTTCTTTAGCGCTGCCCTTTGTTAGGTAGTTAATCCCACAAGGATTAATGAGGAGCAAAAAATATTGAAAGAATGAACTAAACCTTGTCATGAAATATTGATAAGGCTATAAAAAAGAAATGAGCAAAATTGTTGAGACCTTACTTTCAGATAAACAGTGAGGGGAGAGGGCAGTTTCCAGTACGTCATTTACAGATGATACTGAGCCCACTGTGGAAACTTTCCTTTTCAAAGTCCTATATGCTTTTCTTTTCTTTTTTTACTTTCAAAGAACATGAATTTAAAGAAGGACTTGATATTCAGCACCACGTAGCCAGTTAAGTTCGGGCTTACTTGACTAAGTGGTATCATTTGAATATTCGGGCAT
This sequence comes from Rhinatrema bivittatum, assembly GCF_901001135.1. Classification (NCBI taxonomy): domain Eukaryota; kingdom Metazoa; phylum Chordata; class Amphibia; order Gymnophiona; family Rhinatrematidae; genus Rhinatrema; species Rhinatrema bivittatum. The sequence continues at coordinate 153,208,594 of NC_042615.1, forward strand.
GGTGATTGGCCTCCACATACTGGTTAATTTTTTATCTGGCTAAAACGTAAGCGTGGGGGTGCACATGTGTTCGTTAGCCTCTGCCCAGAGATGTAGTTATTTTATAACATATGTGCATATATGCATGCATGTTATACAATATTCTGGATGCAAATACGTATGCACTTAATTTTAAATAGATGCACGCATGTGTGCACAAATCCCATGTCTACCATATAAGTGAGGACATTTTACAAGGGATGCATGTTGAAGCCATTGCTGCTTTTCCCAGTTCATCTGGTTAAGGGATAGGACTTCCAAACACCCCTAGTTTAATAGCCTCCTTTCCTCCTGTTATCCCCAATCCTTAAAACCCCGCTGATTTGCTTAGATTTTTTTTTGTTTTAACACTTACAAATCATCCATAGCAGAAGTTAAGTTATGTGGCAGGGGACACTGGTGTGCATATACACACAAATTCAAGTGTGAATCCAGAATGCCCATGGCCCGCCCAAACCTCGCTCACAACACTCCTCTTTTTCTAAACTTTTTATTTGTGCACACAGTGGGAGATATACATGTACACGTTCAGCACAGGCTGGCCCGATTAGTGCATGTATCATCCGGTTTTGGCGTGCACCGGGCTTTTAAAATTCACCTATTAACTAGCTAAGGGGGTAATTTTCAAAGGAGTTACACGCATAAATGTAACTACTATTGTAGCAATTTTCAAAAGACATTTACTCACGTAAAGTGCACTTATGCGAATAAATCCTATGGATGATTCAATGGCATATATTGTAGCAATTTTCAAAAGCCCACTTACTCGAGTAAAGTGCATTTACATGCGTAAAACCCAGATTTACTCATGTAAATGCTTTTTAAAATCCGCCCCTAAGTGAATAGCAGGAAAGGGGGATTCTGGGGAGAAGACACTTGTCTAGCTAACCTAACCAGATAAATTTCAGTATTCAGCATTATGCAACTTAAGGGGATATTTGCAATGCCATGTTATTTTATCACAGGAGGGGCAAAATATTGCAGGGGTGGTTGTTCCATGATATTTCTTCCCTTCTCAGGAAAATATCAAGAGATTTTCCTGTGATATTTTTTCTTGCAGAAAAAAATCAGTGGGAAAATTCACATGATAGGAGCAAAGGCAGGTTGACGCCATTTTGGATAATGGCATCAACTGTCCCAGACCCTAGAGGGCACTACAGGCTTTTACTGGACCACTAAGGTGTTTTCTTTTAGGTAAGGTATAGTCTAGGGGCAGAGGGATCCATGGGGGCCCACTAGACTACCAAGGAATCTCTGGTGTGAAGGGATATGGGGGGGATTCACTAGACTACGAGAGAATCTTTTATATCTAAGGGAGTGTGTTTCGGGGTAGGGAGTGCTGCTACTGTGGAGGTGGGGTCTGGATAGGGCTATAATGTTGGATATATCTGCAGCATTCGACACGATAAACCATGAGATTCTAATAAATAGGCTTCTTCAATTAGGGTTATCAAGTATCACCCTTCAATGGTTTAAATCATACTTAATCATCAACATCCAAGGAGATGCAAGCAAAGTAATTCATCTCCTTGGATGTTGATGATTTAATATTTGGAGAGCAATTCTTGGCTCCCCTCTTTGTGTTTTAAATCATACTTTAAAAATCGATCATTCAAAGTCAAAATCAGGGTCTTTGAATCTGCACTCCCTGCTTCATAGGCAGTGCCTCTCTATTTCTCTAATAAAGACTCTATTCCACAGCTGTGTCTGACATCCGCTGAGACCTCGCCTGCCAACGGTGAGGCTCACAGGGCTCCTCCCTGTGGGCGGTACCATCTCTCACCTTGGCCCAGGGCCCACATACCTATAAATCCTAACAGTTAAGGCCTCCAGTGCCCTTTCTGGCACCTCCTCATTTTGCATGTGACCCCTTGTTGTGTAGGGGCTTCTTGAACCAGTGCAGCATTCACTTTTCCTTACAACCTGCATACTTCCCCGACGTACTTTCCAAAACTACGTACATCTTGTCCCTCCTGGACGGAAAAGCCTTGGCCTGGGCATCACCCCTTTGGGAGCAAACATATCTGATCCTCAATGACTTGTGGGCTTCCTTGCCCTATTTCGCTCCGTATTTGATGACCCTGGCCGCAAGACCATCACCGGATCTACACTCCTGCATCTGCAACAATATGCCAGGTCACTGACCGACTATGTCATCGAGTTTAGGACTCTCTCCTTGGAATTACACTGGAATCTGGGCTGCCTGCTTGCCATATTCCTAGAGGTCTAAGCTCATGCATCAAGGATGAATTAGCAGCACGAGAACTCCCTGAAGCTTTGCATTCTCTCATTGATCTCACCGGTCACATTGATCACCATCCGCGTGAGCGATTGCATGAGGCTAGGGGATCAAAGAGGATGTCTTCAGGTGTTCCACACATTCGCCCAACACCATCCACCCAGACCGCTCCTACAACTAGCACCGAGGAAGAGGAACCGATGCAAATGGGTCACAGACGTCTATCCACAAAGGAGAAGAGTCATTGGCAAAGATCAGGTCTTTCCATGTATTGTGGCCAACTGGGTCATGCGGTACCCTCCTGTCCACTCTGGGAAACTCCCAGGTCTAGGATCTGCCAGAGGACTCCTCCTAGGCCTGACCGCATTCTCTCCTCTGCTGACACTGCCTGTCTCAATTAACTTGGACGCTCTGGAATTTCACACCCTGACATTGGTGGACTCCAGGGCCAGTGAAAATTTTATACTCAGACAACTTGAGGAACACCTTCGAATCCCCACCGTCCGGACACCTTCGCCGTTGCTGCTTTCTTCTTTTCATGGCGAAACTTTACCAGGCGAAGTTACCTTCACCACTGTCCCCATTCAACTTTGCACAGGGTCACTGCACATGGAGACCATTTCTTTCTTGATACTGGATAAGGCTATACACCCTATGGTTCTTGGACTACCATGGTTACAACAGGACACCACAATTCAATTGGAGCACTTTACAATTGTCCCACTGGGGCAACTCCTGCCATGGGAAGTACTTTGAGGTCGTGTCCCCGATGCCTTGCCTAGCTACAACAACATCCATTCCGGGTCTTTCGTTGCAGTACTCCTCCTTTAAAGATGTGTTCTCCAAGAAAACCGCGGACACTTTACCGCCTCACCACTCATTTGATTGCGCTATAAACTTATTACCCAACACAGATCTTCCCCGAGGAAGGGTCTACCACTTTCTCTGACTGAGACAAAGGCCATGTCTGAATATATACAAGAGAATTTGGCGAAAGGCTTCATTCGGCCTTCTAAGTCTCTGGCCGTGCATAGATTACTGCAGCTTAAATGAGATTGCCCAGAAGGATCGCTACCCTTTGCCATTAATCTCTGAACTTTTTGACAGGCTCCAAGGAGCCAAGATATTTACCAGATTGGACCTCAGAGGAGCGTATAACTTGGTCAGGATATGCCGGGGTGACAAATGGAAAACTGCATTTAACACCCACGATGGCCATTTTGAATATTTGGTAATGTCGTTTGCCCTCTGCAATGTCCCGGCGGTATTTCAGAATATGATGAATGAAATCTTCAGAGACATGCTCTACAGTTGTGTCGTGGTTTACCTGGATGACATCCTGGTATTTTCACAAGACCTTCAGAGCCACCACTTGGACGTTGCCAATGTTCTACAATGCTTAAGGGAGAAATGCTCCTTTCACCAGAAATCTGTCTCTTTCCTGGGCCTTGTGGTCTCAAGCCAGGGGTTTCAGATGGATCCACAAAAGACTAAGAGTATTCGGGATTGACCTCAACCAATGGGTCTTAAGGCGATTCGAAGATTCCTTGGTTTTACTAACTACTACAGGTCGTTCATCCACCATTATTCAACACTGACCGCTCTACTTACAGCTATGACTTGAAAGGGCCAATCCCTCCCGGTGGTCATCTGAAGCCATGACCACCTTCCAAGAACTCAAGGAGGCATTCCTAACAGAACCATGCTTATGTCACCCAGATCCCCGAAGACCCTCCATCGTCGAAGTGGACGCTTAAGATGTCGGTGTTGGTGCAGTCCTCAGCCAGCATTCAGCCAATCACACCTTGCACCCATGCTCATTTTTCTCTCGATGCTTCTCTCCAGCGGAGTGTAATTATGGAATTGGGAACAAGGAATTTTTGGCGATCAAACTGGCCTTCGAGGAGTGGTGTCCCTGGCTCGAGGGAGCGCAGCACCAAATCATGGTATACACTGACCACAAAAACCTCGAATATTTATACCATGCTCAGCGCCTTAATCACAGGCAGGCCTGCTGGTCTCTGTTTTTTACCTGGTTCAATTTTCTCTTGCTATACCGGCCAGCCAATAAGAACACCCGAGCCAATGCACTCTCCCGTTTGTTCACCATGGAAGATGCTCCAGATGTTCCACGGCACATCATCGATCCAACAAGGGTCTCCTCTCAGCCACACATAGTGCCATCTGGGAAGATGGTGGTTCCCCGACTACTCAGAAGGAAAATCCTCCACTAGGCACATGATTCTTTGCTCACAGGCTACCCCAGACAAGCTAGAACTCTTTCCATTCTTCAGAGATTCTACTGGTGGCCAACCATGAAAAAAGACGCTCAAGCATATGTAGAATCATGCCCTACTTGCACCCCGCAGAAGTCGCTGGCAGGCCACCTTCGGGGGCTCCTTCAACCTCTTCCTGCACCTAGTGAGCCATAGACAGACATAGCCATGGATTTCATTGTGGATTTACCCGCATCCAGTGGCAAGGGACCAACAACACCATTTGGGTCACCGTGGACCACTTTTCGAAGATGGCTTATTTCGTGGAGTTACCTGGTCTACATTCAGCCCTGGAGTTAGCAAAATTGTTCATTCACCACGTCTTTTGCCTCCACGGACTCCCGAGACATATACTCTCAGATCGAGGGGTTCAATTCACAACGAAATTCTGGAGGTCATTATGCAAAAAATTGACATATCCTTGAACCGCACATCAGCCTACCATCCACAGGCCAATGGACAGACTGAGAGGACGAACCGAACCCTAAAGCAGTTTCTCTGGGCATATGTGAACTCTCGGCAGAATGACTGGTCCGATTTACTACCTGGGCCGAGTTTGCCTTAAACTCCCACCAGTCTGCTTCTACTAGATCTTCGCCCTTCAAAATAGTATACAGACACCAGCCTCTGCCTCCTCTTCCAGTACCCCTGTCTGTGTCTTCTCCAGCGGCACAGGCTTCTGCATGAGAGTTACACCAAATTTGGAAACATACCAAACAACTTCTACAGCAAGCTGGTCAGAAAGCAAAGAAGTTCTGCGATGTCCATCATCGGGCAGCTCCTCAGTTGAACCCTGGAGACAAAGTGTGGCTCAGCACCCGCTTTATTCATTTGAAACTGCCTTCAGCTCGCTTTGCTGCCAGATACATTGGGCCTTTCCCCGAACTTCGCCGGCTGGACCCGGTCACTTATAGCCTTCATCTACCCACATCGCTAAAGATCCATAACGCCTTCCACATTTCACTGTTAAAGCCACTCATCCTCTCTGAATTCTCTAAGAAATGGCTGACCCCCAACCTCTGGCTGCTGAAGAGGATATAACGTATCAGGTTGAGGACATCTTGGATATGAGGAAGCGTAGAAAGCAGGTGGCTGCTGGTAGGTTGCTCATAGGTTCTATAATTTCCTTTTCAAGGATCATCTTGTAGATGATTCTTTGTTTTCATAATGCCATTGTGACATGTAGTCTGAATTCCTTCACAAACAGTTCCACCTCTTTATACCACAGAGGAGATGTTCAGAGGTAGGACAGTGATCTTTCCCACTTGTTTTAGCCCAGTCTCCTCCAAACTGAGAAGAGAGAAAAAGTCAGGGCAATTCTGATGAAGACACAAAAATAGAAACTCTAATGCATGGTAGTGAGATCAGGTAGGTACTCCCTTTATCCCAATTTTGGTGATCCCTGAACAAATCATCATGCTTCACATGATCCATCTTAGAGGTCCAGATGAAGAACAAAAGCTGCCCTGATGAAGATTCTGGCCAGTGCTGCTGGAAGGGGGTCATATCTGTGCAGCATACTGCATCACATGAAAAGCTTAACTCCTGAACACCAGGATCAGAAATTTGGGCTGTCATTTGGATAACTGATGCCTCAGACAAGCAGGACCCTGGGTGGTTGTGCAGCCAAAGCTATAGTCAGCTGCAGGGATGGGGGGCTCTGATGAGGAAACCAGCTGAGGTCCCACTCTCATGATGCGGCTGCATACTAGTGGCTGTGGGAAATCCTAAGGCTGTATTGCTGTTTTAGGAGCAGTAGCAGCATAGGATCTTGAGGTCCTATCCTGAGGAAAGGCATATTGGCTCACCACAGTCCTATAGCCCTGACAATGATGTTGCCCTCCCCCCCCCCCTTTTTGATGGCCCTGACCAAAATCTTTTCATCATTGGACAGCTTCCTCAGTATCCACAATCCCACCTTCATGTTCCATTTTACAAGCCTCTTCTCCCAGCAGTTCAGGGCTGCTCCATCTTCCTCAGATCATACCTCTAGCATCTTGATCAGGCTTGTCCTGGTAAGGAAATAGAGCAGGTCAAAATTTTGGTCCCACTCTCCAAAAATCTTGATCTCTGACTGCCCCTAGTTTTTTCTTTATTCTAACATTCTTCTGAAGTCCTCATATGTACACTAGTATTATTATCAAGTTTTGATCTGTGCAGAAAATGGGGATGTTGTTCATACAGAGTGAGCACTTACCTGTTTGCTTGGTACCATAAATGACTACTTCACGGAGCAATTGGTCTTAGAACTGATGAGAAGAGAAACTATTTTAGATCTAGTTCTCAGAGGAGCACAGGATCTGATGCAAGAAGTAATGGTAGTGATACCACTTGGCAACAGTGATCATAATGCAATCAAATTCAACAAAATCATTGGAGGGAAAATAAATACAGCTACTACAGTAGCATTTGGGTTTAAAGGAGTCTGAAAACACAAGGAAACTATTTATAAGGACACTTAAAGGAGTACGCCCTCCGTGCCTCAGGTACAAACAGGAACGGTAAATTTCAAACCAGCAAGCGGCCGCACATGTGCATGCATTCATCAGCCTGCACCCATGGACGAGGCTATTTTAAAACATACGCACATATATGCATGCATGTTATAAAATAGCCTGGCCACTCACACAATTGTGCCGCTTCTACCACGTAAGTGGAGACATTGTAAAAGGGATGCTCGCTGACACCACTGCCTGTTTTACCAGTTCCTCCCCAATTTGCCCAATTACCAACTAAATCCTCCAAACCCCCTGGTTTGATAGCCTGTACATTCCCCAGTTGCCCCAGACCCTTTTCACTCAGTTTTGGGGTTTTTGTTTTTTACATACATGCCATCTATAACAGAAGTAGAGTTCCACAGCAGGGTACCTTGGCGTGCATCAGATCATGTAAGTATTTACACACACATTTCTGATTAAAGTCTCGAACTGCCCATGTATTTCCTATGCCTCACCCAGACCATGCCCATACCCCTCCCCCCCACCCCTTTTTGAGAAGCTCCGAGATGTGCGCTCTGTGGGAGATACGCGTGAATCCGGGCAGCTTTTAAAATCCACTTGGTGCACGCCAGTCCGACTTATTCACACATCCTCTAATTGATGCGCACATCGGGCTTTTAAAATTCACCTTTTAGATTATAAACCCTCTGGGGATAGGGAAATACCTATAGTACCTGAATGTAATCCGCTTTGAAGTGCCAAAACGTGGAATATTTAATAAAAAAAAAAAAAAAAAAAAAAGTAGTTTAATCACTAAGCACTAAATAAAAGAATCAAACCAGCAGCTCCATGTTCCTGTTTCTGTGGCCAAACCAACACAAGACATTGCCAATCTTATTTATTGGAGTTATTGAAAGCAGGCAGAAAAATATAGAAATGGCAAAATAATGATAGTAAAAGATGGCATAAAAAAATAAAATAAGCATTTTACAAGACTAAAAGAAAAATAGAGAAGATGGAGTCTGGATGATTGAGCTTTAATAGCCTCACAACATAGAGAGGATCTGATCTAGTAGCTCACTCCAGTGCAGTATCTCCATTCATTACGCTTACATTGACAGGAGTGAACCTCTTTCCTAAGTTAATATATGTTGAGAAAGATCTCAGTCTCTCAAAGATACTGCTAACTCTCCTTGTAATTCTTGTATTGTGCTAAAGAGTGCATCCTTCTGTAGTTCAAAGGATGTATTATGTATAGGCAACATATTCATTTGCTCCTGAAATATCTTTTTAATCAGGCCCTTGGTGCCCAATGCAATTGGGACTGTTTCTATATCTTTTCACCATATTTTCTTGGTCTCTGATTGCACCCCTGAGTACATGAGGATCTTTTCTCCTCCATATGTTGTATAGAATAGTCACTTCATACTGACGTGTCTATTAGCATAGCAATGTTGTTCCTGTGTTTTTCTTCTTTACCACGTCTGCTTTTCTAACATCAAGCTTTTTACTGGTTGGAATGGAAATGTGCCAGGGGACCACAACTTCTTCAATCTCTACAAATCTGTTAGAGTCATGATCCCAGTTTTTTTCTGGTATAGTTTTCTATTATAAGAGTTATTCAATAGCTAATGCAGTGATTAAGTTTTTACTTGTAGATGAGTGGGGTATGCCGAAATAGTGTGTGCTCTTTTCATCAGCAGGAGAGCTGCAACCGTAAGTCACTGATACAGTCTACCATCATTCAGACCAGGCTATGCAGTATACCATTGTCCAGTAAGCATCCCTGTATTAGTAAGGCAGGCAGTGCCAGCCTGATCCCATTAAAGCAATGTCCCAGTTCAGAATGACTAATTGCTTTCTTCAGCTTCTGTCTTATTGAGGTACTTCTGGCATTGACTGCATGTCCCAGCAGAAAGGAAATAGCTATACCAATCAGTTAGCCTGTCTGTAGCCCAGTCCTGCAATGCAAATTGGGCAAAAAGGAAATAAAAGGAAAACACAAATGAAGCATAAATTTAAAGTTGTTCATGCTGCAACAACAAGAGTGGAAGGAAGAATACATACTTACAAACAAGACAATACCAGATTTTCTCCCATTCATCACATTAAAAGGCAATGCATTCTACATATGGCTAGATAAAAGCATTATTTGCATGTCATTCTTCTTAGCAATTCTACTGGTACTAGAGCAGTTCATTCTCCTCTAACTTATGTAGCTAGAATATGAATTAATTTTTTTTTTTTTTAGAAACATTTAGATTTAATATTTATTTATTTGTTTGTTTGTTTATTTATGTTATTAATATTTATATTCCTCCAAGCCAAGGAATTCTTTCTCTCAGTGGATTACAATATTTGAACATGAAATAACATTTGAGAAAAAAGACAATGACAAATGGCAAAACTAATATCACAAGCATCACCTATGAATGAGTAGAGGAGTAGGGCTGGCACTGAATGTGTAGCTAGTCAGAGAACAAGTAATATTTTACCCAGAAAACCAGTGCCAGTATATTCACAAAGAGTGCCTCACTCCCAGACAGATTACTAGTGATCTTGTTCATCTTATATTGGACTGTATGTGTGTAGCAACAACAAAAAGTATGGCTATAGCAATTAGTGTAGTGTTCAAGGAAGTGGAGAGAAACATCTAAAATCATACACAACAATTGTTCTTGTTTTTTTATTTTCTGATCTATAGTGGCAGTGTGAGTATAAATACAAAGGGAAGCACCCACATGCCTCTCCATTCCCATGGCCATCGCCATCATTACTAACACAATAGCAAACATAATTTTAATCTGGCACAAGCAGAAAACTTGTCCCTCCTGAAGACGGTAAAAACTGCAGAAGCAAGAAACACAGTCATATTACTACTGGCAGCAATGTGAGGTCTTACTGAACTATCCCCACAATGAACAGTTAAAAAAAAGATTTCCCAGTCTCCATGCTGTTAAGCCACTACAAGCTGCTTCAAGAATCTTATTATCCTCTCCTTTGTCTTGCTATTCTCCTTTGGATTCTATGTGCAAACCTTTATCATAAATATGATAATCATGATAGTGAGATGCAACTGTTGCTAGAGTTCTGATGGTTAAAACAGTAGGCTAAGGACCAGGAAAGCTCAACTCCAAACCCTGGTTCTTCCAATAGCACTTCATGTGACCTTGAGCAAGTCACTTCATCCTCTTCTCTTTCAGGTATAAAGGCATAAGGGTAACTTTAAAACAACTCCATACAGCCGCATGTACGCATATACATGGCCACACAAAGATCTACAATATATTTTCTAACTTGTACATATCAGATATGGGTGAATGTATGCTTATGTGCAAATAAAGGGGAAGGGTTGGGGTAGCTCTGGATGTTTTTTGTTTTTTTTTTCAAGAAAATGAAAACAACAACAAAAAAACAATGATCCGGGGTGGACCCGAAATGACTCACCCCTGGAACAATATATAAAATGCAACAAAGTTTTGGGGGGTTCAACCCCTACTAATTACCCCAGAGCTGCACAAATGTGTATATTTGATTCAAACAGAAAATGTATCCGGCAATAGTACCTGCACTGTGAAAACACCAACAAATACTGATATTTTGTATTTTCAAAGAACCCCTACTTATTTGGCAAATAAACACCAACATTTACAATTTATAAACACCTAAAATCAGAATCCCTACTTATATGATTAGGTATTCCATAGCAGAAGCTCAAAGCAAGAAGAACTTAGCACCTGTGGCTTATTAGGGAGCAAAAAAATATTAGCTGTGTCATTGCATTAGAAAGCACTTTGGGACAACTTAGGCCCGGATTTTCTAAGGTGGCAGACCTTAGAAAATCCGGCGGCAACGGGGAGCGGGGGGGCGAAGCGGGGGGCAGGCCTGCTTTCGCACCCAATAGCACCATTGTAAAAGGTGGTGCTATTGGGTGCGCTACTGGCAGCGATAAGGTGTCCTACCTTTTCGCCGTCAGCGAAGGCATTGTGGAGTCCACCCCGATACTGCCCCGACTCCTCCCCTTCCGGTGCAGACTCCGCCCCGACTCTGCCCCGATCTAGGTATCGCACGCAAAAAGAGACCTTTTGCGTGATCCCTTTAGAAAATGACCCCCTTAATTTGTAAAGTTCACTCTGATTATATCAGTGCTCATGAGACATTATAATTGATCATAACAGCAATGTAATAAACCTGCAATAATGATAAATATGATGATGATGATGATGGTGATGAAGACCTAGAGTGGTATAACTGGTGATGATGATATTAGCCTAGTATTACTCTTAGCCTCCTTGGCTCCTGGTACCATTACTGCAGATGAGGAGATGGCATTCTTCTGTCTTCATACCTACACCAAGAACACTTTTCCTTTTGTCTTCTGATCCTATTTAATGCCAAATGTTCTTAAGAATTTTTCCTTTGCTTGTAATGCTAATATTGACTGATATCTGTTCAGTTTCAGCCCTTCTCCCTTTAATATGAAAATGCTTTGAATAGGACCTGATTTCTCATATCTTCTACCAGAGATAATTCTTGAAACACCAAGACTATTGGATTGAAAAAAAGAAACAGTAGGGAAGGTGGAATCAGGTTCAGTTAAAATACTTTTTTCAGCTCATGAAACTTACCATTTCTGTCTTCAGCTTTTGGATGCATGAAGGAATAGCTGAAGTTTGAGGTCCAACTATTTTTTAAATACATAGATGTATACATAGTAATGATAGCAGAAAAGAACCAGATGACCCATCCAGTCTGCCCTGCAAGCTTCTTATGGTAGTATCTGCCGTTCCATGCAGGATATCCCCATGTTTCTCTCAAGGGTAGTAACTGCTGCTGCGTGCATTTACCCTGAAGCCTTATGATAAGGGTGGTAATATCAATCAATCAAAATCAAGCAATTGTCAAACTCATAAATGATTGCTATTAACATTTTTACTGGGTGAGGAGCCTTCTTAATAATTCAGATAATGCTGCTTGATAGAGATGTGATTCAGCAGAACCTTTGGGTTTGTCCTTTGTTATCGGCCTGCCACGGGAAATTTCATTTTCACGCGGTTCGGGTCGATTTTTTCGGCCACCCCAAAAAACAAATTTTCTCAAAATTTCGGGAAACTCCGCTTCGCACATCCCTATTTAAGTATAATCCCCCCACCCTCCCGACCTCCCCCAAGACTTACTGAAAGTCCATGGTGGTCCAGCAGGGGTCCTGGGAGCAATCCTCCCTCTTGGGCCATTGGCTGCCAGTAATCAAAATGGCGCCGGTGGCCCTTTGCCCTTACCTTGTGACATCTGCTGGGGATGCACTGGAGAAAATTAACTCTAGCACATGGCACTGGTAGCCCTTGTCACATGGTAAGGGCAAAGGGCCACCGGCGCCATTTTGATTACTGGCAGCCGATGGACCAAGTGGGGGAGATCGCTACTGGGACCCCCGCTGGACCACCAGGGACTTTCGGCAAGTCTTGGGGGGGGGTTGGGCAAGTTTTGGGGGGTCGGGATGGTGGGGAGTTGTAATTAATTAAATTTGAAGGGTTGGGGTGGGTTTGGGTTTTGTTTTTTTTAAATGTGCCTTTTATCCCCCCCAAAAAAACGATAGGAAATCTCCATGAAATTTCGTGGGTTTTCCTTTCATTTTGTCAGCCCCAGAAATGCAACGAAATAGGAAATATCATCTTTATTTCCTATTTCATTGCAAACAAATGCACATCCCTACTGCTTGACATTCTTTGCTTTGGGACTTGGCCATAGAAGCCATCCTCTGCTTTTTCACTTATGTCTTCTTAATAATTCAGACAATGCTGCTGTCTTCTGTTATCTTCTACATAAAATCTATTCTGTGGAGTACATTTTCAAATTGTTTATTGGTTTAAAATTGGATATTAGGCACATAAGTAGCATGTGCACATGTAAATAGTGCTTTGCAAGAGCTAGAAATATGCGTGCAGGAGCAGTATCATACATAAATGTGAAAGGAAAAAAAGGAGTAGATTAGGGTTTTTCTAGGATGGAGTTTGGAAGTTTGCACACAAGTTAGTAAATGGTATACATGCATTCATTACCAAACTTAATGTACACATTTCAACTGCTAGACCTAGGCCAGATCCAGAATCCAGGCTTGACACTGGGGTCCATCTTGAAGGCTGGGTCCTGATGCCTGGGCCTTGGTCCAAACCCAGGCCCGACACTGGGTCCAGACCCAGAGGCCATATTCCTGGTCACCAGGGCCGAGGCCCAGGACCAGAGGCCGGAGTCTAGGCCTCCTCGGAGTTTTCTTTCTTTGTGCTTCTTTCTCCTATCTTCTTTCTTCAAATGATGCCATCCGCTAGGGACGCACTGGAGAAAATTAACTCTAGCGCATCCTCCTCAGTGGAAAGCACCATTTTGCACCCCAGCGTCAGGCCTGGATTTGGGCACTGGCCTAGGTCAAAGCCCAGGTATTGGGATCTGGCCTCCAGGCCAGACCTCAGCATTGGGCTTGGGCCTAGTCACGGCATTTGATCCTTGATGGTTCAGGTAAGTGGGGGTTGGGAAATTTCCCGATCCTGGTAAAATTCTTCGGGGGGGGTTTGTGTTTTCGCTTGGGTGATAGCAATGCCCCGGCATCAGGCCTGGGTCTAGGCTGAGATGCTGACATCATGCTTGGGCGTAGGCTACGGACTCTGCTTTGGGCCTCAGTCTATTCCCTAGATTAGGCCCTGGCCATGGGCCTAGGACTAGGCCCAAGGGGAATTCTTTTCTGATGAAAGCCAAGTAATAGCCAAACAAGAATTGTGTTTTACTCCACAAGGCAAGTCTCAGCAGGCTTACACAAGAAGAAGATCTTAAGGATGACAATTCTGGCGACTGGCAAAGTACATTTATTTTATTCAGCCTCTAATGTAATTGAAGATCAATATATGATCTTAGAGACAGAATATTTGTGCACTGAACTGGTAAAAGTACAATCTAACTAGCTTTATGCACAATGGAAAAATGGGCAGCTTATGTTGTCCACTTTAACTAGCATCTATATTTAATGGAAGTAATGATGTCTATTACAAGTATTTAATAGTATACTTCTAAGCATAGACCCAGGAGTTTGATACTTAACAGTTAATGACTTGGTGAGATGAGGATACTACATCGCTCGTCATCTACCTAGGTCGGATCTTTTTGCGGACCTATAGGCCATGGGGGATTGGGGTTTCGAAGGGGAAGGGGGGGATGGGTGGGCAGGAGTGGTTTTTGTGATGGGGATACAAAATGAGTGTTCTTTTTGACACTTTGTTGGTATAACTGCCTGTTGTTGCCTGTTTCACTCTTTGTTTTGTACTGGTATAACCATTGTTGGTATTTATTCTCATTCATACTCAATAAAAATGCATTTGAAAGTAAAAGCTCATAATAATCACAGTCATCTACCATCTTTTCTCAATATTCTAGGTAATGACAAAGTTTTTCAGGATCTTCAATTGATAAAGTGAACTTTTATGTTGATCATGGTAATGTTGTTGGCAATGCAATAATACAGTAGTGATGAGAATGATGATGATGATACTAGTACTGTTTCTATCAGTATTGCTGCTCATGTCATCGCACTGTTGCTGATGAGGAAATGACATGCTACTAGTACCTAGCCTACTACTCCTGGTGTTACTGCTGATGCTTATCGATTCTGTCTACTTTGACCCTTTTGGATCTAAATTATCAATTTATATTGTAGACATGGAAGAGATTTTTAAAACCTTTGCTAGTCAGGTCTATTTTGACTTGGAAATAAATTGACTTAAGGATGGGTTCTTTTTTTTTAAAAAATACCAATATCAGTTTCTTCAATCAACTTATCATTTCTGTCTTTATTTTTTGACTGCTTCAAAAACTGAGAATCCATATTTTTTCATTTGTTCTTCTAGCTACATTTCTTTTTTTATACAAATAGGACATATTTATTAAACTTTTCCTCTAATGAAAACATTGCCCCAGATAAGCAATGAAAATATCCCAGTACTTTCAACGGGCAAAACCCTGGCACAAAATTGAAGTCAACCTTTGTCTTTACTTGATAAAAGGATTTAATCCTTCCATAAGGATAAAAAATCTATTTCTCCAATTCATATCATGATTTCTAGCCTCAATCTCTGATCTAGATTGCAAAAGACTAGACTTAAAATATAAAAACACTGGGCCTCCATACAGCTGATCATGAATAATTGGTGTGATCTATATATTCTCAAAATTCTTAAAAGTCCTTTTTAAAACAATTGAATTATTCTCTGTTTTAGTAATTGCTTTTTGGTAATGGTATACCATTCAGGATCATAAGGGCACACCAAAGATGTGATGTTTCTGTGGAACCATATAACGCATTGTAAAACTTGTCAACTTAATCTCAGAAGAGCAAGGATTAAATAAGATCAAGGTAACAAAGGTTTTGGATCTTTTGTCTCAAAGTCTTCAATATTCTCACAGTTGTATTCAGTGTCCTAATATGCATACTGAGTTAAAGATGCATTTAATAAAAGGTGTTACAGTGGGTAAAAATAAAATTGAATTTATATTGAAACTTATAAAACATACCCCTGGTGTGCTAATGAAGGTGTACGTCTCTTACTGTTCTATTATGTTGCTGCTGGTGCACCTGAAGCCATTGTGGTCCCCAAATGTTTCAGACAATACTATTCTTTTCCAATTGTGTACTCTCCCATTATATATATAGATTTGCACTGTGTTCATTTGGATATCGACCATCAAACTTCCTTGCTGAAAGTACATCAGTAATTGTCCTGCAGAGCGCTTATTATAAATTCATTTTATTGATTAAATCCTATAAACAGAACTAACACTTAAAAAAAAAAAGCATATAACAAACTGCTGCAGTACCATAAAATGAGGTTGTATTCAAGACAGCTGCACTTCTTAGCCTGCACAGTTTTTACAACGCTGTAAACCATTCTCGTTGCAGGCCGTGCACTTCAGGGCTTTGAAAGAGTCTGTGAAGCAGTTCCGGAACACTGACATCTTGCTCCCATGGCACACTGAACATGGAAGAAAGCCGAAGCCCCCACAGGCAGCACACGCGTGTGGGTGCTGTACCCTCTGTACAAACACAGAAGCAAGAAAGTCAGGGGATGGAATCCTAGGTTCATTAGCATCTTATTAACATCGCTTCACTAAAAGATGAAGGATTTCATTCAGCATCCTACAACACCCATGCCCACGTGAAACATGAGCATTTCTCCCTTTTCTTCTGCCTTAAAAATTCTCTCTCTCTGCCCCGTGCATGATTGAACAGTGGCATCCAGTGGTCAAACATATTAATGACAGGTTAAAGCCGCAGAAGCATCAGGGGAAAAAAAAAATATTTTGTAGAGAAAAAATGGCTCAACAGTTACAGTACTATCTTGTTTCTTTTTGCTATTGCTTCATTGTTTTGTTTTATTCATGTCTTTTTTACCCAGCTTAACTTTACATCTTATAATGGGTAGGTGTACACCTTTTATGATGGTTGCATATTCTGCTTTTATTTTTTTTAATTCCCTGTGTCTACTGTTCATGCAGTATTCATAATTTACTGAAGATCTGATGAGAGTTAGCACAGAAGCATCTAGATTCATATAATTTCATTTAGGTCTGTGGGAAATAAGTAGGAGAAAATATTGAATAGCACCTGTCCTAAAAGCAGCTATTCTAAGTACACCCACAAATATATATATATATATATATATATATATATATGTCACAGACTGAAGACAAAGATTTTCAGAGTACACAGAAGGAACAGGCACCAAAGATATTTCACCATTTCCCTGTCAGACATGCTTGCAAACACTCATTTGCTCAAAAACAAATGTCCAATGTATTCACACACCGGAAAGTACTAGGATTTCTTTTTCTGCCTTCTCATTCCTTAGGGGGCTACCTCTGCCCTCTATTTTACAATCTCCATGCCATACATATCTGACAACTAGGAATTCAGAAAAAGTGAAATTAGATAAAGGCCTCCTTCTCACCATTACCCCCCCCCCCCTTCTTTTCGTCATCTTACTTCCTGAGACCCCCTTCCTTTTTTCTTCCTTTTTCAGCTTATGGTCTGGTTAGTAGCCTCTAATCTGACCCAGGGCCGGCGGAAGCACTAGGCGAACTAGGCGATCGCCTAGGGCGCTGAGCATTAGGGGGCGCCGAGCCGCTGATGGCCAATGGCCGCCGGTGGACGTCATCCCAATAGCGGCTGAGCGGTGAACTACTGCTATGCTGTGTGCCGAATACACACAGCAAGAAGATCGGCGGGGCCGTGGTGGAGCTCAAGTCACCACGGCCGGAAGAAAACAATCGCGTCTAAACATGCTGGTGCTCCAGCTCCTTCCTGCCCGCGCGGCCCCGGAAGAAAAATGTTGCCGGAGCCGCGCGGGCAGGAAGGAGGAGGTGCATCAGCCAATGCAGGAGCTTCTCCTCCTTCCTGCCCGCGCGGCCCCGGAAGAAAAATGTTGCCGGAGCCGCGCGGGCAGGAAAGAGGAGGAGCATCAGCCGCGTACAGAAGAGGAGCAGCGCGGCTCGAGAAGTCCGGGGCCGCTGCAGAGCCCATCCTGCAGCGGCCGTGAAGAGGAGGCCCAGAGGTGAGAGAGAGACTGAGGGTTTGTACAGTGTGTATGTGTGCGTGTATGAGATGAGTTGAGAGACTGTGTGTGGGAGTGAGGACCTGAATGTTTGCAGAGACAGCATGTGAGAGCCTCTGTGTGTGTGTGAGAGAGACAGCATGTGACAGTGAGAGCCTGTGCTTGAGCAAGACAACATGTGGGAGTGAGAGAGAGCCTGTGTGCCAGAGTCAGACAGCATGTGCCAGTGAGAGACTGTGTGCATGAATGATTGTATGAGAGAGAGCATGTGACAATGAGAGCCTGTGCTTGAGCAAGACAGCATGTGGGAGTGAGAGAGAGCCTGTGTGCCAGAGTCAGACAGCATGTGCAAGAGAGAGACGGTGTATACATGATTGTATGAGAGAGAGCATGTGAGAGTGAGTGCCTGTGTATGTGTGTGTGTGAGAGAGAGAGAAAGCATGTGAGAATGAGAACCTGACTGTGTGTTTGAGGGAAGAAGACAGATGGAGAGAAAAGAAATATGTTATAAAAGGAATTGGCAAAAAAATAAGAAAGGGAAGGTGGAAAAAAAAAAAGCCTGTGACCAACTGATTAGAAAACTAAGATCATACAGCAAATGTAAAAAAAAATAAATTATTTTTTACTGATTGGAACATGTAATCTTTGGGAATGTGCAAGAGTAGCACTTTCTCTATGCGGATCTCACAATGTACCATGAGGCCTGCACAGAGGAGGCAGCAGAATGGGCTTCAGTGCCAATAGTAGCAATCAGCACCTCCGCAATAGCCATACAGCAACAGTGACAGTGGCAGCAGAGGAATGAGAGAGGCTCTGAGGTTGCTGGCAAAAGAAAGAGAGGGGGGTCTCTGCCTTTAGTGTGTGCATGTGTATGAATGGGAGTTTGCCTGGCGGTGTATGTGTGTGAATGCATGGGTGCCTGCCTGAGGGTGTGTCTGTGTATGAGAATGAATGGGTGTCTTCCTGGGGTTTGTATGTGTGAGAATAGATGCCTGCCTGTTTGTGCTGTATGTGTGTGTGTGTGTGAGAATAAATTGGTGCCTGCCTGGGGGTCTGGGTGTGAGAATGAATGTGTGCATGCCTGGGGGATGGGGAGGGAGTGGTGTGAAAATGAATGGGAGCCCGCCTGGGGGTCAGTGTGAGAATGACTGGGAGCTTGCCTGTGTGTGTGTGTGTGTTTGTGTGAGAACGATTGGAAGCTTGCCTGGGAGTGTGTGTTTGTGTGTATGTGAGGGAGCCAGTGAGAGCATGAGTGTGTATGAGAAAATCCAGGGGAGTAAGAGTTTGTGGGGGGGGGAGGGGTGTGGAGGGGGAGAGAGTGCCTTAGAGCCTGAGTGTGTCAGTGTCTGTGAGAGCGAGAGGTTATGGTTGGGTATAAGAGCATGAATGTGTATGTATGTGACAGTGTATGTGTGAGAGAGAATGGACATGTGAGTATGTGTGAGAGAGAGAGGATAACCTCAATCAAGAGCTCCCATGTATGTACAGCAGGGGCTTTTTAAAATCCTTATTAGTTTTAATTATTGTGTGTTATTTGATATATGTGCTGTTTTGAAATATTTTATTGGTTTTAGGAAATTGTAAAAAATGTATATGATTTTAATTAATAGAAATTCTATTTATCAGTAGTTTTAAAATATTATTTTATTAGTATGGTTTTACTATTATAACTGATGCTTTATGTTTCTTGATTTTATTTGTTTTATGAAGAATGGTGGTTCTGTTTTTCCATTGTTAATACACAGAGTCTGGCTTCTTGGGGTTTCCATTTCAGTTTTTTCTAATTTGTGCTCCTTTATTTTGTATTCTGTATTTGGTGAGGGTCTGTCTCTGCTCTGTGTGTGTGACCATGATGAGAGATTCTGCTAGCATAGGGATCTATAGCAATCGGGTTTGTTTTGTTTCCTCAGTAGGTGGAGTATTGGTATTCTAGGACCCAGTGTAATATTTACCCTTGCTTATTCACAGGTAGGGTTATTGTTGTTTGAGTCCTTGGTGTTATTACTGTTATGTTATGATGGGATTGCAGTATAGATTTTGAGTGTCTTTTTTGTGGTGTTTTGTGTTAGTTCACAATGTGCCTGGCAGTGGAAGCTGTTTGTGCTGCTGTTACTGTGAAGTGACAACAGAATTTGAAAATATCTTTCAGTATGATGAGCTGTAAGGGAAACATCCAAGCTCCATTGTTTGGGGGAATTTCAGTGGATGCACAGAGTTACAGAACTGGAGGTGCAGGATTTATATTGACATTCTGTTCCTTCCTATAAATTCCAGACTTCACTCTCATAGCCACATAGAATCAGTTGACTGAGGCTATCAACATAATTTTATAGTGTGAAACTGGCCAGCTTTTTAAAATAACGCAGAGGACCCTTTGGACTTTTTTATTAACACTTTTTTTTAATAACCAATTTTAAAGCAGGATCCATGCTATAGAGGTGGGTGAGATGAAGAAATGTCATTTTGGCGCCCCCCCCCCCCCCCCCCAATTCTTCTGTCTGGAGACACTACTGATTTTCTGTGACCTTAAGCATTAGTACAAGAAGGATTAAGGGGGGATGCTGGAGAGGCACACAAATGCATTGGCCCCCGGGCACCGGAGACCCTTGGTACGCCACTGGGTGCGAGCCATATGGAGCCGCAAGTGGTGGCAAAGAGTAGTGGAGTTTGGCAGGCCGCAAGCAGTGCCCAACCTGCTTGCGACCCAGAAAACCCCAGTCAGCGGGCGTGATCGAGAATGAGGTAAGGGTCGGGGCCGAGACCGGGGGGGGGAGGGCGCAAGGGAGAAGGCTCGCCTAGGGCGCCAAATCCCCTTGCACCGGCCCTGATCTGACCCATATCTAGCTCAAGTCAAAAGTGGTCCAAATTATTAGAACTAATGTGAAACCTAATGCCGTCAAAGGATTTGAAATGTAATCTGTCTTAATTCTATCATGCCTACTGAAAAGCCAAATGCAAATCTGTGTATGAGAACTAGGGCTTAATAAAGTTCTTTTCTGGATGCACAATTACCTCAATTTTTGTTAAGAGATCCTGAAGCTCCCCTGATTCATTCATTGACAAAATTTTCTCCGCTCCCTGTTTGAAAAGCAAAAGAAAACCCCAAATTAAGTGTTAGAATGATACAATTATTAATGATTTGCTCTGAAAACAAAATGCTCCACAAAGGATGGAACAGTAATTTTTGAAATCCAACTCTCAGTAAGAGCCTGATTCACTATGAATTTTCCCCCATTGTGTGTGGATGGGAAAAGACCTGGATGATTCTGGACCTAAGCAGGATACCAAAAGCCTGCAAGATGGAAATAGATTCAGACCAATACAGTTTCAAAATGTACAAGGCAAATAGTTGAGAAGACTGTTACCAAGTTCCTTTTCTACCTCACAGAATGTTCTTATCACAATAAAAATAAACTTTTTTGTTCTTGAACAGGGGGTTATGAACAGTGGGGAAAAAAAAGAACTGTGTCGCTCATCTGATACCGAATGGAAAAAGCTCTCTAGCAAAGTGCATTTGGCAATAAAGATTTTGAAAAAGAAATAATATCACTTGGGAGAGAGATAAACATCTCTTTTCTCTCTGTTCATAATACAATCCCTGTTTAAGAACAAAAATGTTATTACGATGAATTTGTTTGCTATAAAATGAAATTTCTGAGTTCTGGAATAGGTACCTAGCAGCAGGCTTTCCAGTTAGATTTACAAATCAACCATAGTTCCCATAAAAATATCTATGATTTTTTACTTAGCCATTTCTTTTTGAGGCTAACAACCAGCTTGATTACGAAGATGTCCTCCCTCTTATTACAGTAAATGGTTCAAGAACAAATGTCCTATTTGTATGTCAGCAGTAGAGTTACAGAAATATGATGTACTGAATGTTTTGATGGAGAAAATGATGGATTTAAATGAACTAGGTGAAATCCCCACACAGTATTTCGAGTACATTCTGACAGTAATGGAATGCATTCTATGTCAAACAGTGATTTGAAACCACAGTAAAGTTACAACAAATGGCATGAAGTAAATTCAAAAGCAAAAAACATCCTAATATTTTAAATTTTATTATACCCTATGTCTTGGCTAGGTGACCTGGACTATAATGACACACATCTGGGACATTTTTACTGTTTGACTCCAGAGTTTCATTTTGAATACATTGGCTATGATTCCCCTCCTGCAGCAGAGCACAGCACCAAAAATACAGTAGAATTTTTACTTTATTGTGTTATGCGTGTATGGATTTTTTAAAAAGATCTTATACTTTACTAATACTTCGATATATAAGGCTCCTTTGCCTTGGCAAAGCCAAAATCCAAGATATTCTCTAGTTTAACATGAAGAGCAGTACAGTCCTGTGCACTCCCCATCCTCCCACCCCTGGATGTACAGTATATTACTTCTGCCAATAGGGGATATGCAGAGACCACTGTTAGAAAGTTACTAGGAAAGAGGGAAGTAGGACTGCCAACCGGCTGCAGATTTTCAAGACAGATTAATCCAGTCTTTGTTTCTCCCTTTTGCCTGCAGGAACTTCTAGTATTGCTTTTCTAAGAAAAATCTGTATGAGCATCAGAACTGCAAATCCGTATGTTTATTAAGATCATCAAATAAAAATCTCCTGGAAGTCACATATACCAAACTGGTGCATCCAATGTCACTAAAGAGAGAACCTTATCAGTTGCTGGATCTCTACTCTGGAACTCACTTACGGAACAACTTTGGATGATAGAATGCTTGGGATCATTTAAAAAAGAACCCAAAACATATATATTTGCATTGGCATTCAACCAGGAACCATGAGCTTAGGGCAAATTACAGGGCAAGCATTGTTTTGAATTATGTGTTACTGTCCTTTGCTGTAATTTTTTATTTTGATTATGTATGTTCTCCACGTACTCTATCTCAAACAAACTGCTATGAGAGCAGAAAATACATTATTTTAAATAAACTACAAATCAATGCAGATAGCAGGGCGAAATCAGGACTTGACCAACCTATCCTGAAAATCTGGAGCCAATTGGCAACCCTAGGAGGGTGAGGGAGAAGAGTTGGAGAAGGTTGTCTCTTAGGAGGTATCCTTGACCAAGGATATAAAAGGTTCTACCTGAAAATAGATGGTAAAGAAGCTAAATGTACTCAAACTTGTCTGTGGTTGAAGATAAACAAAATCCAGACCAACCACACATGGAATCAGTGAGTAAGCTCCACGTAAGGAAGCATATTCTAGGTCAGGGGAGGTCAACTCCATTCCTCAAGAGCCACAAAACCGTGCCTGTTTTTCAGGATATCCACAGTGACAGGGCATCAGATAGATTAGTATGTGCTGCCTCTGTAGTATACAAAATTTTTTCTCATCTTTATTCATTGTTCTAAGTGATCCCTATTGTAATACTCATTGCCAGGGTGAAGCTCCAATGTAGGCATGAAGTCCTAAGGCTAAGAAAGGAACTCCTGATCTCCAGACCAGAAAGGATCCTGCAGCAAGGGCAAGCTGCAAAAAAGAAGACCCAAGAGTAATTGTATGGCCCAGTGGTAATTTCAGTGGACAACTTTCATGGCAATATTCTTTATCTCCAACATCTTCTGTTCCATTTTTTTAACAGATGCTTATGTGTGGATAAGGAACGTGTTTTGGCATGAGCCCCTGAGCAGAATGGATTCTGCTGCTCCTTATACCTCCTACAAATCTACTGTTAAAAGAAAAGCTCTGTTTCTCAACTGAAGTTATTATGCAGTTGGCTGGAACAATATCTTTTAGATGCAAAGAGGTTTTTAACTATGACATGCTGAAAACTGTCTTCCTCCTCTTGAGTGTATGCCCATCTCTTGTAAGCACCAGTTAAGCATCAGGTTGTCTACTTCCATAAGCAGGGTGAGACTGAGTCAACATCTTGACCTGCTCGTTTTGCTGCTGAAACAAAATGACTGTGTTCTGCAGCAGGAGATAGTAAGTTTGTATTGGAAAAAATGTTGCCAGGTAAGTGTTTTAACATAATTAAATAAAAAGCCTAATTTCACTATGAAAATAGAGTTTCCTTTTGAACAAAACTAGTATGAAAACATGTTTTTTTAGATTGTCATTATTTTGTCATTGCTAACCAAATTAAAATCTCCTTTATTCATTTTGATTTTTTAATTATTGTAGAAATATTACTGTTTAACATCTCTGAAAGCTTCCCCTACTTAAATATTCTAACAACTTTGAAGTTAATTAAACTGGGGCATTGCCCTGCCCTGTTGATTATCATCGGAATGTCCTTCACGCTTCACAATGTAAAATAGTCAAAAGTGCTATGGAGCTGATTTAGGGAAGAAAATAGTTGAAAACAAGGGTTATTACATAAAAATGTGCATGTTTCTTATTCCAAGAAGTTCAAAATATAGCAAGAATATATTATATATTAGGACAGAAAAAGAACACAGACCTAATAACAACACTAAAGATGACACAATAAATCCAAGAAACAGGCAAGATGATATTTTGAGCAATCTAGCTGGTACTGCTGCTTTGTTTCTAGCCTGCATTATTGATATTGCTGTGAGCCTCTGGCGATCAGCAGGAAATGTTAGCCTTAAGCATGTATTAAACAGTAGCTTGATTTCTAAGAATTTCATATTGTCATCTTTTCAAATTTTTGACCTTCCAAAGCAAAAAGACATAAGGATCTTAGCCATGTTAAAATCAGGGGTTAATATCCAATTTTAACATGAGCATTAGTCTGATTTACTAAAGAATATAAAGCCTTTAGTAAATTTGGCACTAAAACCAGATGTAACAGAGACATTGTACAGACAGAAATAGCACATTCACATTACTGGTGGCAGTTAATTCCAGCCATGATGGGGACTTGGATCCCACCCCACCCCATGTAGATAAGTTAGCTTTTCCCAGTGAACCATCCCTCTCTCCACCCCAACATATGAGAATCCCCCCACAGGTCACCTCTCTCCATCTCTCTGATAGAAATGAGGCTTCTAGAAGGTTGGCCCTCCCCCTTCTCTTCACTTCTTTCTTACTACAAGATGGAAGGCCCTCATGGCCCAGTTCTGTCCTCCGCCCCCCCCCCCCCCCAGCTTCTTTCCCTCCTGCTATGAGGAATCCACCACTCTTCTCCTCCCAAAACCATCCTGAAAATGAGAGAGGCAGGAAAGAGTGTGGCTCTGCCTTGTAGAAATGGAAAGTAAAAGTGACTGACCTGACATACAGGCATGGGGCATGATAGAGTAAAGCTTTGTCCTGCCCCCCCCCCCCCCCCCCCCCAACCCCCTGATTTACAGGACGGCTTTGAAAATGGTAGGCCACAATGACAGGAAAGAGAGGGTCCGGAAGAGGGATCAGGCCATGAGGGCCCTTGATCTGTCAGTCGGTAGTTAACCTGCCACTGATTACTTCTCACTTCTGTCAGGAGTTGAGGGATGGTTGGCATTCCAGAAGCTTCCCAATTCTGTTGGTGGGTTAACACAATCACTTAATTATACATTTTGTCAGGGTGAGGATTTCCCTGCAAGCAATATAGGAATTAATTCCAAATTGAAAATATATGCAGGAGTTTTGTTATAACATGATTTACATTTCTGTAGGGTAAGACTATACAGCATACAGATAAGGCAAAAGTTCAAAATCCAGTTTAGGTCAATCAATCTAGTTATATAAAAATTCTACATACTTGACACAGTCAGACAAACTTCACTGTACTTTACAAGACTTCCATAGTACTCTTCTATTACAGGAACAGATACATGTGTATGTGTATTCAATGGTCTCTCCTCATCATTTCAGCCTTTAACTGTTAAGTTACCAGAGCACTGAGGTTTTCCCAGCAATTCAGTCGGAACCATGGGGACCAATCCATACCCTCAAGGGCAGAGCCACATATCAGGCTAACATCTGTCTGAGTTTATCTCTACTTAAGTCACTCTGTGGCTCCACAAGCAAGACACCAGCTCAGGATTTTTCATAGCACCTTTTGCCTTGGCACCTTCCACGATATTGCTAAGTTTCTACATTAGCTCATGGGTTAATTCAAATTATGTGGCTTGATGTGATTTGTGGTAAACCACATGAATAGTAATAAGCTGTTTAGCATAAGCATGCAAAATAGTTCAGTTCTTTTATTTGTAGCCCTGGTCTAAATTTGGAGCCCATGGTCAAGCCTTAAATTATACTTCACCTCTATTGCTTAACCTATACCAGCGATCTCCAAACCTGGTTGCCCCAAGCCAGTCAGGTTTTCAGGGTATAAACAATCAATATGCATGAGATCTATTTGCATGCCCTGCTTCCATTGTATGCAAACAAATCTCAAGTTTATTCATTAAGGAAATCTTGAAAACCTGACCTGATTGAGGCCCTTGAGGATCGAATTTGGAAACCCCTGACCCAAATTATTAGTCTTATTGAGTGGCTAGTTCTGTAGTCTGTCCAGTCTGTCAAGCAAGCTTTTTTAATTTTTATTTTATTCGTAAGGTAGTTATTGCTCTGTGCAAGTTACCTTAGTCAACACAGATTACTCTTTCCTTTGTCTCCATCATTTATTCTCTAGGAATCTTCTGTGCTTATCACAAGCCCTTTTGAATTCTTTTATCATCCTTGTCCTCACTGTCTCTGCTGGAAGTACATTTCATGCATCCACCACTCTTTCCATGAAGAAATATTTCTTGACATTGGTCCTGACTCAACCTCTTGGCGCTTCATATTAAGACCCCTTGTTCTACAATTTTATTTCCATCGAAAAAGGTTTGATTCCTGTGCATTATTAATACCTTTCAATTATTTAAAAATCTGGTATCATATCACCCCTTTCTCTCCTCTCCTCCACTAAATATACATATTTAGGTTCTTCAGTCTCATCTCTAGGCTGAACATGTACATTGATAAAGTATACTTCCAACAGTACTACCTGCAAAAAGTAAAAGATAAAGAACACTTCCAGCATTACTACCTGCAATTCAGGTACTGAGTGGTGGGCGGGCTTCAGGGGAGGGTGGTGACTTGGGTAGGAGGGGTGAGGAGGCCATATGTCTTGCATATTTAGTGAGGAGGGAGGAGGGAGGAAGGAGGGCTGGATGGCCTGGCCCAGCGGGCACCAATATTTATTTAATTAAGACATTTCAAGGTGTTGGGGGTGTCCTGGCCAGTGAGTCTAGGACATGGGAATTGGGCTGAGAGGCCCAAGACAGTGTGTTTATTTAATTTTTTATACAAAGGAGTGCTACTTTGAAGATATCTGGTTAAACAGTTGTAGGCCGATACAGTAAAGGTCGCAGGAGAGCGGGCAAGTGTCCGCTCTCCTGTGCGTGCGATTTCACTAAAACAAAATATTTAAATTAGGGCCCGCAGTAACAAGAGGCACTAGGCACACTAGCGTATCCCTAGCACCTCTTTTTGGACAGGAGCAGCGGCTGTCAGCGAGTTTGACAGCCGACGGTCAATTTTGCCAGCGGCGGTTCTCAAACCCGCTGACATCCACGGGTTCGGAAACCGGACACCGGCAAAATTGAGCATCCGGTTTTCAACCGGCGAGCCGTGGGCCGATTTGGGACCTCCGACAATATCGCCATGATATTAAGTCGGAGGGTGCACAGAAAAGCAGTTTTTACTGCTTTTCTGTGCACTTTCCTGGTGCCGGCAGAAATTAACGCCTACCTTTGGGTAGGCGCTAATTTCTGAAAGTAAAATGTTCGGCTTGGCTGCACATTTTACTTAGTGAATTGCACGGGAATAACTAATAGGTCCATCAACATGCATTTGCATGTTGCAGGCGCTATTAGTTTCAGGGGTGTTGGACGCGCGTTTTCGACGCGCTATTACCCCTTACTGAATGCGCTCCATTACAGTACTGTATCGGCCTCTTAGTTATCTGGCCACATAAGGCCAGAGCAGTTTAGGCCTGCTCTGAAGAAAGTCTAAAGATATAACTGAAATTCAGCTAAATTAGCCAGATAAATTTGGCATGCCCTGGATCGCCACCAGAATGCTCCTTTTTCAATCTAACTAAATTATTGCCAGATAATGACCTATCCAGCTATAATTAGATGGATAAGTGGCCAAATATTCAAAAGGTTGTCATTTAACTGGATAACTTGTGAGTTATCTAGCTAAATGGCTTTGAATATTGACCTCTTTGTTATATTGTATCTATACATATTCATTACTTATGTACGCAATATGCTGTTGCTTTATGTAATCTGCCTTGGGCCTACATTTAGGGAAAGGCAAAATACCAAATACTTATAAATAAATAGAACCTGGTTTTATAGGTGTAAATGGCTCTTATAAAATAGACAAACTCTGAGAGCATAAATGTATGTGTGTACCTGGCTATGTGCATACTTTTATGTGAACTTCAGGGAAGAGTTCTGGTGGGAAAAGTTGGGGCAGAGCTGGAACTTATGGAGTAAATTTTCAAAGGGAATATATGCGTAAAAATAACATATGTGCATCAGTAGCATATATGCACATACATGCTATTTTATAAACATTGGAAATACGTATGTATTTTCACTTTCAAGCATGTATTTTACAAAATGGGTTGGTCCAGGGGCATTCCAGGGTGGGTTTCAGAAATACATGCAGTTGGTGATATTTTCTACACTATATACAAGTATACATTACCAGACTTGTCTGGACACTTTTACATCTGTTAATAGACGTAAGAACATAAGAAAATGCCATACTGGGTCAGACCAAGGGTCTATCAAGCCCAGCATCCTGTTTCCAACAGTGGCCAATCCAGGCCATAAGAACCTGGCAAGTACCCAAAAACTAGAGAAGTTGCACTTGTCTGTCATCAGCAGTTTTTGAGTGGGAGGCCTGGGTGAACCGATGGGAGTTCAGGTTGAAGTGATAGAGGGTGTAGGTGAACTGGAGAAAGACTGGATGAACTGGTGGAGATATCAGCAAACTGGTAATTCCAAGTACTCGCACATACTTCATAAACTACTTGCCTCTGCTTTGAATTCTGGAGGATTATTTGTACAGTGTGACAATTATTTTGCATGTGAAATATACTCATGTATGTTGATAAAAGGGTAGAAAAAGTACGCATTTTCTTGCATTGGAAATATACACGTGTACTAAAGCCTACATGCAGACTTTCGGAGCAAAAATATATGGTATTTATAAAACATTGCAGCTTCCACCACACAATTTATAAAACACTAGCATTAATCTCCCCGCATTCACTTATGAGTGCTAATGCTGTACAGCAGATGGGTTTGAAAGTGGGTCTCCTTATGCGTACTCCGTACTTTTTGATTTGAATAACTTTGTAGATAAATTAACCTGCCTACGTTACACCCTCCTAAGAGGAAATGTTCCATTATATGAGTTAATCTATGTGCATACTGAGCCAATTACCCAAGCATTTTCAAAGTGAATGTATGCGCATAAATTTACTATGGAAATGCTAGCTAAAGTCTCAATGTACAAGTTATGGGGCGGATTTTAAAAGGCGCGCGAATAGCCTACTTTTGTTTGCGCTCCAGGCGCAAACAAAAGTACGCTGGATTTTAGTAGATACGCGCGGAGCCGCGCGTATCTGCTAAAATCCTGGATCGGCGCGCGCAAGGCTATGGATTTTGTATAGCCGGCGCGTGCCAAGCCGCGCAGCCTACCCCCGTTCCCTCCAAGGCCGCTCCGAAATCGGAGCGGCCTCGGAGGGAACTTTCCTTTGCCCTCCCCTCACCTTCCCCTCCCTTCCCCTACCTAACCCCCCCCGCCCGGCCCTGTCTAAACCCCCCCCTTACCTTTGTCGGGGGATTTACGCCTCCCTCTGGGAGGCGTAAATCCCCGCGCGCCAGCGTGCCTCCTGCGCGCCGGGCCGCGACCTGGGGGCGGGTACGGAGGGCGCGGCCACGCCCCGGACCGCCCCGGGCCGTAGCCACGCCCCCGTACCCGCCCCCAAAACGCTGCCGACACGCCCCTGAAACGCCGCGACGACCGGGCCCGCCCCCCCGACACGCCCCCCTCGGAGAACCCCGGGACTTACGCGAGTCCCGGGGCTCTGCGCGCGCCGGGAGGCCTATGTAAAATAGGCTTCCCGGCGCGCAGGGCCCTGCTCGCGTAAATCCGCCTGGTTTTGGGCGGATTTACGCGAGCAGGGCTCTGAAAATCTGCCCCTATATGCAGATTTTTATCCTATCAGCACAGTTATAAAATTACCCTCTCTATGAAGGTGTTTATGTGTTGCTATTGCAAGCACTTTTTTGCAGCACTTTTTTCATTTTCCCCTCACTAGTGTTTCTTTTTTAAATTGTAGTCTATTTCCATCTCTGTTTAATAGGCCTTACTCCTCCAGTCTGGATAAGATAGTTCTTTTGCCTGTAGACTTATATGTGCTGCCTAACTTCTAGCTTTTCATTATCGTTGAAGTCTGGATGATTTTTTAATGACTTTATTTTCCTTTCAGCTACAGCATTCATGCTGGTTCTCTGTCAGGAGAACGAGTTAGAGGAAAGTCTACAGCTCCTGTCATCCCAGGAGGCTCTCGTTTTCTATAGATACCTAAAGAGAAGTTGAGAGAGTGAGGAAATCCCACCGAGAAACATTGCAAACATTTTTATTTCAGAATCCTGAAAACAGTTAAAATGCTAAATGTTATATGAATATACTGCAAGGTGTATTTTCTTTTAAATATAAATGTGAACGGTGTAGACGTAGTGATTGTGGTCCTTAGAGTCAGAGTCATATATAAGTGTTCAAGTGGATGTGAGAGAGTTAGATATGTGTATAAATAAATTTATTTATATTGTACCTTTCAGGAACTTCAAAGCAGATTACATTCAGGTACTGTAGGCATTTCTCTGTCTCCACAGGGCTTACAATCGAAGAGGCTCATTCACTAAGCTTCAATATGGATTTTTCGCATCATAAACACCTTTAATCTGCATTAAATTCCTGATTTCACACGAAAATGTATCCCATTGTGTGATAAAATACTGCATCACTCGTTAACAATTGTTTCACAAATTTTTATGCTAATGAGAGAGATTTACTGCTTCTCACAGCATATCATCATGCATTAGAACAGACTATATCACAGAGTTTCCAAAAAAATAACAACTGAGAAGTTGTTATTATTGGGTAAAGACATAAAATATTGCATGAAAATAGCTTTTTTTCTCATGATAAATTTTGGTTCATACTCTTCTGACCCACCTACCAAGCTGTAGACCAATAAAAAGACATTCCTTGCTGACCTAGATACTTCCTGGCAAAATGTTTGGACTCTATAGTCTTCTTCTGGCTACATTGCAGCTGAGGGAAGCAAACCAGCACCAGCGAGATGCCAGCTGAAATGCCGCCTATATCAGAGTCCTGGCAGGAGGTGGATGTGCAACTATGGTAGATAGGCCCGCAAGGGGCTGGGGATCTCTTACCAGATAGAAGGCAACATCTGGCCCAGCAGAACCAAATATATTGGGGTAGATTTTCAAAGGGTTACATGCATAAGATATGCGCTTACCCCCAAAAACCTACCCCTGCACGCGCCGAGCCTATTTTGCATAGGCTCGGCGGCGCGCGCAAGCCTTGGGACACACGTATGTCCCGGGGCTTTCGAAAACAGGCAGATCAAGGCATGGCCTGTGGCGTGGCGGCAGTGCGGGGGCAGGCCGGGGCCGGGGGTGTGGAGGCGGGGCCAGGGGCGGTTCCAAGTCCTCCGGCACAGTGGCCTTGCTGGAGGCTCGCATGCCAGCAGCCAGCCGGTGCACGCAAGTTACACCTGCCAGAAGCAGGCGTAACTCCATCAAATAAGGTAGGGGAGGGGGATTTAGGTAGGGCAGGGGGGTGGGTTAGATAGGGGAAGGGAGAGAAAGGTGGGGGGATCCAAATAAAAGTTCCCTCCAAGGCCGCTCCGATTTTGGAGCGGCCTTGGGGGGGATGGGGAAAGCCATCAGGGCTCCCCTTGGGCTCGGCGCACGCAAGGTGCACATGTGTGCATCCCCTTGCGCGCGCCGACCCCGGATTTTATAACATGCGCACGGCTGCGCGCGCATGTTATAAAATCGGGTGTAGATTTGTGTGCACCAGTTGCGCGCACAAATCTACGCCCGCACATAAGTTTTAAAATCTGGCCCATTGTGTCTGTAGTACATTCCTTGGTCTTCCTGAGGAGGAGGTGATCAGAAGGCCACAGTCAGGGCCCATGCCATTTCAGGCCTTGTGAAACTGTTGAGCTCTCTCTGCATTTCATGGCTTCTGGCTCTTTGCAAAGAACTGTCAGCATTTTAGGAGGCATGTCACAAACAAACTTTTCTAGGTCTTTGCACCAAGTGCTCTGAGCCTTGTGCTTCTATGTTTGTAATCATATCAGATTTCCCTCACATAGGTATGACCTGCAGACCTTGAAGATGAAATTTCTATGCTGTAACTCAGTTCCCTAATATTTTAGGTGCCATAGACTGCACACATGTGGCTCTCATTCCACTCTGTGAAAGGGAAGACTCCCACTGTAACCACAATTGTGCTCTTCCACTTTCTCAACAAGCAAATTGTGTGTGATGTGTTGCACTGGTGATGGACCCTTGGCCCGAGGTGGGGTTGACATTGCTATCGGTCCCCACGTTGGGAGGTTGAGCTGACTAGGAGATGGAAGCCAACTGGAGCTTCACCAATACCAGCCCTCGTTCCCTGCAGGTTGAGCCCTTGGATGCTGGGGCCGGCTGGTCTTAGGCGGGCCTCTGTGTGACGACTCCCAGTTGATGGAAGGCAAGGGTTCGCCGAGGACCAGCAGAGGTATTAGAGGACCGAGGTTGGTCCAGACGAGGAAGGGATCCAGAGACCTGGATGCCGACAGAAACAGGGCAAGACAGGAGGTACCCAGGTAGTGGTAGGCTGAAGCCTGAAAGACCAAGTCCAAGGGATAGCATAGGCAAGAACACGGCAAGCTGAAGTCGGGGCAGGTGGCTGAGCAAGCAAGATACCAGGAAGCAAGCAATGGTCAAAGCCAGAAGATCAGTCCAAGCGTAGTCCAATGAAGCAGGGGTCAAAACCAGAAGATCAGGCCAAGGGAACAAGGAGGAGATGAAGGAGAAATCAAGAACAGGAACCAGGAACAAAGTCAGGAGCAGGAACCAGAAACGATGGGCAATGAGCATATGAGCAATCGTGGAGATCTGTTGCCAAGGCCAGGAACAAGTGACTGGGCCCTGCCTTATATACTAAAGCACAATGATGTCATCATCTGGGGCTGCGGGCTGTTTTCCCGCTGCGGCCCCTTTAAAAGAACAGGAGTCACATGAGCACCTAAGCCGGCACCCGGAGGAGGCAGGATGGTAGTGTCTCTCCACGGCCCACAGGGGGAGGCCTGCTGGGCACAGGGAGAAACTGTAGAGGAGTTGGAAGCGGCAGAGGAGGCTGCAAGTGCTCGAGGGTGGAGGTGGCTGCCTTCTGCCGCGAGCGAATGTGATCCAAGACTGGCAGCTGGGTTCCTGGGGTGAGTAGACCTGGACGTGGGCCTACAGCAGACAGGACACGTAACATGATGTACACACATTTGGTGGCGAGGTTTCTGGGGGCCACCCAAGGTGCCTATATCCTGTGGCACTTGGCTATTTTTTTGAATTTTAAGGACAGGAGGCATGGTGATGGATGGCTACAGGGTAAGACCCTTTAACACTTGATTCCTTGAATGTTCTAGACTTTCTGACATATAGCTGGAACAGGAAGAAATGTTTGTTACAATTGGATCAGCTGTAATATGTAGCGCCTAGAAAGGCTATCTATGTGCATGCCCTTCAGTGCTTATCCCAGCTACAGATTAAAGTGAGTGGGGCCATTAAAAGCAGCACACATTGCTGGTCCTAATGTGTTAGGGTACCAGCAGTTCCAGCATGACAACTGTGTGATCAAGAACATAAAAGTGCCTCTATAATCTTAGTGTTAAAATCTGTAATGCAATGTAGCTAGAGACTGAATACATTATAAGCTCTTCAGGGTTAGAAAAATAAAGATGACAGGCAAAGTAGAAGTTAGGAGTTGAAAAGTTATTATAAGGCAAAGAAACACAGCAGATGCAACTTGGGATTAAAAGTACCAGATAGTGAGACATGCAATGTCTGGTTCCAGTCTGCTGAATTCACTACAACTCAGTATGCTACAGTGACCAAAAAGACAAATATAATTTAGGAATTATTTAGAAAGGAACAGAGAACAAAACTGAGAATATCATAATGCCTTTCTCTAGATCCATGGTGTGACCACACCTTGAGTATTATGTGCAGTTCTGGTTGGCCCACCTCAAAAAAGACATGGCAGACATAGAAAAAGTACAGAGAAGGGCAACAAAAATGATACAAGGGGAGGGAAAAACCTCCTCATGGAGAAAGGCTAAACAGATTAGGGTTCTTAAGCTTAGAAAATAGATGAGAGGGGATATGATTGAAATTTAAAAAATCATGAGTGTGGTGGAACAGGTTATTTATCTTTTCAAACAACTTTAGGATTAGGCAGTGTTCCCAACCCTCCCCTGGGAGCTCACCTAACTGGATGGATGTTCAGGATATCCATAATGAATATGCATGAGATAGATTTGCATATATTGGAGACCTAGGATATGCAAATCTATCTCATGCATAATGATTGTGGAAATCCCTAAAACCCTAGTGGCTAGGTGTACCTCCAGAAGTGGGCTTGTGAAACACTGGACTAGGGGACACTCAATGAAACTAGCAACCAGCAGATTTAAAACAAATCATAAGAAGTATTTTTTTTTCACTCAGTGCACAATCAAGCTAGGGACTCTGTTGCCAGAGGACGTGGTCATGGCAACTAACATAGTGGGGTTCAAAAGAGGATTGGGGAAGTTCCTGAAGGAAAAACCCATAAACAGGTATTAGCCAGGTAAACTTCTGAAAGCCAGATCTTATTCCTGGGAGTGTGATACAAGAAATAGATCAACTATTGGGAATCTGATAGATTCTTGTGACCTGACCTGGCCACTATTGTAGACAGAATGCTGAGCTCAATGGACTTTGGTCTGACCCAACTTGGCATTTCTTATGTAACACAGCTTTGAAGATGCCCTTAATTATACCAACACTTGCAAAATGTTAATTTTTATTAATAGGCAAAAGTTTATTAAATTTATAGGCACTGGGTTCGCCAGGGTACTAGGGATGTGAATCATTTTTTAATGATTTAAATTATCGTCCGATATTTTTAATATCGTCATTAATCGTTAAAAAGTGCGATACAATAGAAATTCCACCGATTTATCGTAAAAAAATCTTTAATCGGGTTAGTGCGCACTAATGGGAGTTAGTGCGCACTACCCATTGTTAATGCGCACTTACAGAAAATGATACAATTTAACACTTTTCAGGTCAGTTAAGGTCAACTAGGAATGAATATGTATTCCTATTGGCTGCCCTCTTATTTATTGATGTTACCAAAGTTCCCACTGAGGTGATGGTTTAATATATGGGGGATGGAAAATGGAAACGGTTGGTAGCTTGACAAAGGGAAGGGAAAGGGGGAGATGAAGGGCCAAGCAGTCCCACTCCCTGGTTGCTTTAAATTGTTATTGTGATTAGGTGTGGAAGTGTTATTTAAGGCAATAATCAAAACTATCCATGTTGATGCAAACTAAGTAGGAATTACTTTTACTCGTAGGGCTTGCAGCATTAATCAAAGCAAAACGACACAAGTACACAAGTTGTTTTGCTTTGATTATTTCCTAAAGAAAAAGTATCTATATGAATTTGTGTCTGCTTTTACTGTGAGTAGTTTAACCAGTAAAAAATGTGCTTAATTTTGAAAATCCAAAACTACTCACATTGTTTCATCCCTCAAAATTAATCCCAGCCTCGAACACCTCAAAACTGTACAGGTAAAGTTATTAACGTTGAATAATGGTATTTTTGACTGCGGCAGTGAATGTATTTACTTTCACAAATATATGGTTCTTCCGTTATTTACCTTACTTTCTACGTTTCTTATCTCTCAGATGCATTATGGGAAAAGAGACACCTGTTTATAAAAGAGAAACGGGACTTAATGTAAAATAAAAGCAAATCTGACAGCATATGCTGTCGTTAGGAAGAGAAATGTGTCAATGTGCCAATCTCTTTTATAAACAAGGATAGATTCAAAGGAGGTAATTTTCAAAATGATTTATTTGTTTAAAACATCATATTTTATCATTTTCAAAAATCCATTTCCGTGAGTAAAGTCCATTTACATGCATAAGACATTTTGAACATTACCTCCTTAGTTTTCAAATTGCCATTATATATATGTTTATCTTCAAGAGCAAGAGATCTGTAGAGCACATTTCAAAAACCTGTTTGGCACATGACTGCACCTCACAAGGAATGCAGCATTATAAAATTTGTGACAGGCTGAAACTTATTCCATGTTTTCCTTTATTTTAAGCTGTCAAAGATAATAAACACTTTGGTGGATCTAAGGCACGTTAATTCCTTCAGAGGATAAAGGTATACCTATGCTTTATCGCACATTAAATTACAGTAACTGGAAATGTGTATATACAGTACTTTACTTACCCCAAGATAATGGCCATCAATAAACACAACAGGTAGTGATGGGACTTCACATACCATCCTACATCTGTCATCTAGCTCCTTTCCATAGTCGATGTTCAAAGCAATGTTTTTTTCTTCAAATTTTACTCTGTGATTTTGGAAGATCTTTCTCACCATCTCACATCTTTCAAATGTGTTTCTTACTACCCGAAGGCTGGTGGTATAGATTACTATTCGACCATATTCTAGACTTGTTGATAGCTGTGGAAAAAATATGTACATGACACAGCATGATATATTTAATATAAATATTTAACAGAAATATTTCATTAATGTGTGTTTGATGCTTATGATTTTGAAGATTCCCATCGCAGGGAATATCAGTAATTACATGAGTTATTGAACACAATTCATATTCCATGCCTCAGATGGACAGTTCCTGTACTACAGAATGTTTGGACTGGTAAACCCACGGTCATTAGGATAATTATTAGAGAGCACCACCGGGTGCAAGGAGGGGCTGTCAGCAAGTCAGATCAATAGACTGAATGATACATTCTTGTCTCTTCTATTTATTTATTTATTTATTTAATTTAACATATATCTCGCTCTGTCTCCTATTTTAGGCAGGTAACAGTATTATACTCATAAAAGTATAAATATAGATCAAACACAAAACATCATAATATCAAACAATATCCATAACATAACACAATTTGCTGACATAGCTCCAATATATTAAAAACCTGGCAGCAAATATTATAAACCCATGCCCACAGCAAAGCATCACATAAAAAATGCTAAAATGTCAACTAGCATAAAACCACATCATAAAGCAAACCTCATTCAATTTCAGATTTAGATTCAATCTTAGACTGCCTCATAGAGTTACCAATAGCATCGGTTGCATATCTGAGGTGGTGCCCACAATTTCAATTTAAAACAGCAAAGGCCTGCACAAAGATAAAAGCTTTCAGTTGTTTTCTCAATCTAACAATAGAAGTTTCAGCCTTAAGGTCTGTGGGGAATGAATTCCAACCACACTCTTACACTGTGTACAGTGTAATCTAATACAGGGAAATTAAGGTTGTATTAGAGTGAGACAGTCTGCTTTGACTAATTCTTTTTATATTTGTAACTAGAATTTCAGGAGTACTAGTCACATAGGGGCAGATTTTAAAAGCCTATGCGTGTAAATCCAGGTGGATTTACACGTGTGTGTGTGTGTGGGGGGGGGGGGGGTTACGCGCGCCGGGCCTATTTTCAAAGGGCCGGATTTTTAAACCTTCATGCACGGCCTACATTTGTGCACGCTACCCAGCGCACACAAATGTACGCCCGATTTTATAACGTGCGCGCATATTATAAAATCAGGGGTCAGCGTGCACAAGGGGGAGCCCATTAATGCACCTTACACAAGCCGAGCCCTCGGAGAGACCAGCTGGCTTTCCCCGTTCCCCCCCACCACCTTCCCCTCCCTTCCCCCACCTGTCCCGCCCCCCAAACCGAACCAAAAAACCCCCAGCCCAGCGTCAGTGGAGAGGCCACTGGCCACGCCCACACCACGCCCCCGGACCGCCCGCCAAGTGTGGTGATTCTATCATTTCAAGTCCCAGGATTTACACACGTCCCGGGGCTTTACGCGTGCTGCCGGGCCTTTTGAAAATAGGCCCATCGCGCGTAACCCCCCTACGCATGTAAATCTACTAGGATTTACGCACGTAGTCTTTTAAAATTTGCCCCAAAAGGCCTGGCAGTTCGCGTAAAGCCCCATGATGCTTGTAAGTCCCGGGGCTTGAAAAAATGGCCGGTCCAGGGGCGGGGTGTGGGCAGGGTGGGGCGGTCTGGGGGTGGAGCATGGGCGTGGTCATAGGCCTTTCCACTGACACTCGGCCGGCGCGTGTAACTTCAGAAATAAAGGTACCGGGGGGTTTTTTGTTCGGGTTGGGGAGCAGAACAGGTAGGGGAAGGGAGGGGAAGGTGGGGGGGGAATGGGGAAATCCATCTGGTCTCCCCAAGGGCTTGGCGCACACAAGGTATATTAATGTGCACCCCCTTGCAGCGCTGACCCCTGATTTTATAACATGATCGTGGCTGCACGCACCTGTTATAAAATTGGGCGTACATTTCTGCGTGCCAGGTAGCGCGCACAAATGTAGGCCGCGCGCATAGGTTGAAAAATCCAGTCCATATTGTGACATGAAGGTTTTCTGGAGTAAAAGGCTACAATCTTGTAGCATATTACTGTGCAGAGCCAGATTTAC
This sequence comes from Rhinatrema bivittatum, assembly GCF_901001135.1. Classification (NCBI taxonomy): domain Eukaryota; kingdom Metazoa; phylum Chordata; class Amphibia; order Gymnophiona; family Rhinatrematidae; genus Rhinatrema; species Rhinatrema bivittatum. The sequence goes on from NC_042615.1 coordinate 153,246,931, forward strand.
TTTGTAGATATCCCCTTATTAATAATAATAATAATAATCTTCCATTTAAAGTATAAATGAAAATAAATTATTGCTAGTATTCTTATTAATATTTAATAATAAAAATGCTGTTTTGGATATTTAGCCCACCTTTCCAAAATATGGTTAAAGGTGGCATACAGCATTATTAGTAATTCAGGTACATCCTAGAGATGTGGGATGGGGAATTCCCCTCCAAAGATGCACCACAGTGAAAGGGCATCACCTCCTATCTCCCCACATCCCTCTCTCGATGCACCGTGTAGTCTGAGCAGCAGACTCCCATCAAACTTGCCCCCTTATTAGGTACAAGGGCAGCCTCGTGGCGATTCTATCACCAAGTGCTCAAGGTGAAGGACTATAGCTTGTCCTTTTTTCCTCTCTGTGAGTACATTTTTCATTTTCTTGCATAGTATATTTGTGTCGATGCTAGTATGCTTTCATGTTGTAGGTCTTTTCTAACTTGGCCATGTGATTATTGTCAACAGTTTATGTGACTGATTCTGTACTATTTTAGTTGCAAAAGCTATGACTGCAATTTGTATTGTCAACTATGCTATAGTTACATGATCTTTTGCAATTATTTGATCATAATTTCTTCTCTTAATTCTTTTCCAGTACTGCCTATAGTAGCTGTGCTTTGTAGAAAAGGTAACTATTAGTTTCACATTTCCATAAGAGTCTGATGTTTGAAATTACTAAGTCAACACATAACGGCCAATCTACGAAAGTATGCTAATACTTTCGCAAGCATTAGCATGCGTTAAAAGCACACATAAATTAGCTTCTGAAAGATTTAATGCAAAAGCCAATGCTAATGAGTTAATGAGATGCAAAATAATTCAAAACCTATTACCACATAGAAAAGCAGCACACGTTAAAATGTGCAAAAATTAACACAGATCAGTTAATGGAAAAAAAATCAACTTCACCTCTGTTCTTGGGGCAGCATCCATGTTAATGTGCAAACTTTTATGCTCATATATTAAAGCAAAGCTTGTTTGCAAGTCATTAACATGAGTCATTAACACTCTTTGATACACTGTCCATTAAAGCACAACTTTAAAGCAAAGTAGACACAGACTTCAACCATAATTTTCAAAATGAATATACTCATGAACCCTTGTGCAGCATACAAATGCACATTTATGCCTGCTTTTAGGACAGTAAACTAAGTTCCTAATACTGAAAATCAGTACAAAATAACTAAGGTTTTTTTCTCCTCCCTAACTCTATCCCTATACCTGCACTCTTTTCAGGATAATAAAAGTAGTTGCCTGATGAAACTAGGAGACTATATAAAAACATAAGACATGCCATACTGGGTCAGACCAAAGGTCCATCAAGCCCAGCATCTTGTTTCCAACAGTAGCCAATCCAAGTCCCAGGTACCTGGCAAGTACCCTAACATTAAATAGATCTCAAGCTACTATTGCTTATAAATTAATAGAAATTTATGGATTTTTTCTCTAGGAATTTATCCAAACCTTTTTTAAACCGAACTAACTGCCATATCACATCTTCTGGCAATGAATTCCAGAGCTTAACTATGTGCTGAGTGAAAACAAATTTGCTTTGATTTGTTTTAAATGAGTTACTTGCTAACTTCATGGAGTGCTTTCTAGTCCTATTAACTGAGAGAGTAACTAACCAAATTACATTAACCTGTTTAAGTCCTTTCATGATTCTATATACTTCTATCATATTCCCCCTCACTCGTCTCTTCTCCAAACTGAACAGCCCTATCTTCTTTAGCTTTTTCTCATAGGGGAGCCATTCCTTGCCTCTTATCATTTTGGTTGCCCTTCTCTGCACTTTTCCCAGTGCAACTATATCATTTTTGAGATATGGTGACCGGAATTTCACTGTATTCAAGGTGCAGTCTCAACATGGAGTGATACAAAGGCATTATGACGTCCAATGTTTTATTTGCCATTCCCTTCCTAATAATTCCTAACATTCTGTTTGCTTTTTTGACTGCCTCAAGCACACTGAGTTGAAAATTTCAATGTATTATCCACTATGTCACCAAGATCTTTTTCCTGGGTGGCAGTTTCTAAGATAGAACCTAACATTGTGTAACTATAGCAAGAGTTATTTTTCTCTATGTGCATCACCTTATACTTGTCCACATTAAATTTTGTCTGCCATTTGGACTCCCAATCTTTCAGTCTCATAAGGTCCTCCTGCAATTTATCACATTCCGCTTGAGATTTAACTACTCTGCATAATTTTCTGTCATCCGCAAATTTGATCATGTCACTCATCAAGCCCCTTTCTAGATCATTTATAAATATATTAAAAAGCACCGATTCAACTACAGATCCCTGAGCCACTCCACAGTTTAACTTTTCCACTTTGAAAACAGACCATTTAATCCTACTCTCTGTTCCCAGTCTTTTAACCAGTTTGCAATCCACAAAAGGACATCGGCTCCTATCCCATGACTTTTTAGTTTTCTTAGAAGCCTCTCATGAGGGACTTTGTCGAACACCTTCTGAAAATCCAAATACACCCTATTTATTGGTTCACCTTTGTCCACATGTTCATTCACCCCTTCAAAAAAATGTAGATTTGTGAGGTAAGACTTCCCTTAGGTAAATCCATGCTGGCTGTGTTTTGCGATTTAATTCTTTATAACAGTTTCCAAGATTTTTCCCAGCACGGTCAGGCTCACCGGTCTATAGTTTCCCAGATCAACCCTGGAGCCCTTTTTAAATATTGGGGTTACATTGGCCATCTTCCTGTCTTTAGGTACAATGGATGATTTTAATGATAGGTTACAAATTAATTGAAATAGGTCTGAAATTTCATTTTTTAGTTCTTTCAGAACACTGGAGTGTATATCATCCAGTAGAGGCGATTTACTACTCTTCAGTTTGCAAATCTGGCCTACCACATCTTCCAGGTTCAACGTGATTTGGTTCAGTTCATCTGAATCATCACCCTTGAAAAGTGTCACCGGAACAGTTATCTTCCCAACATCCTCTTTAGTAAACACCAAAGTAAAGAATTTGTTTAATCTTTCCATGAAGGCCTTCTCTTCCCTAAGTGCCCCTTTAACCCCACAATCATCTAATGGTCCAACCAACTCGCTTGCAGGCTTTCTGCTTTGGATATATTTTTAAAAGTTTTTATTATGAGTTTTAACCTCTACTGCCAACTTTTAACCTCTACTGCCAACTTCTTTTCAAATTCTCTCTTAGCTTGTCTTATCAATGTCTTGGCAAAGCATGATCTGTCAAGTCCTGGACCATCTCTGGAAACACAAATTGTATGCCAAGCTTGAGCAATGTCAATTTCACAAGCAAATTTTGGAATTCCTAGGGCACAAAATTTCTCCTGATGGAAAAGATGGACCGCTATAAAATCAACACAGTGGCCCAATGGCCTGTCCCAAAAATAATACTAAGAAAATGCAAAGCTTCCTGGGTTTCACAGATTTTACTGATTTTTTGCCCTGGGTTTCTCCAAATTAGTGGCTGAACTGATGGAGACCTTTAAGGAGGGAACGTCTTAAGTGGACCCATGAGCAACAACTGGCTTGTGATCATTTGGAGAAGACCTTTATGATGGCCTGAATCCTGGTACACACAGATCCACAGCAATCATTTATTGTAGAGGCAGATGCATCTAGGGAAGCTATTGGAGCTATACTATTTCAAAGACGGGAACCTAAAAACCTCTTCCAACCTTGTGCCTTCTACTCTCATAAGCTTACAGTAGTGGAGAAGAACTATTGTGTCTATGACAAGGAACTCCTGGCTATAAAAAAATGTCTTTGAGGAATGCCATCACCTTCTGGAAGAGGTCCATCATTAATTTCAAATATTCATGAACCTAAAAAATATAGAATTACTTAAGAGCACACGCAACATGAATTCTTTGCAAGTGCAGTGGTCTCTTTCCTTCTCTCAGTTCTATTTCATATTAACGTACCAACCAGGTGTCATAGCTGCATAGGCTGGTTTTAGGTAATCCCTAGGACAAGAACAGCTCAGGAGTCCAGGACAGGGAAGTATAGGGTTGAGCCTACAGGTTCTGGTGGCTGAAAGGACTTAGCAGAGATAGACTTGAGGCAGGGATATAAGAGGGCACCCACAATGGCAACATAGGCTACAGGGTACAGAAGGGTACCCACAAGACATATAATAAGGAGAGCACCAAAAGGAAAGGCAACAAGTAGATGAAACCCCTACTACACTTCACTGATTTCCGCACAGTACTCCAGTCTATTATTTTATCGAAAATTGACTATTGCAATGCACTCTTCTTTGGCATTCCCGCAACACACACTAAGCCATTACAACTCCTACAAAATGCCGCCGCTCGGATACTGTCAAACACAAAGAAAAGAGATCACATCACTCCCACACTTATCGAACTACACTGGCTCCCTATACAGTCACGAATTCTATATAAAACTCTATCTATCATACACAAGAGTCTATTAAATTCCAACCTCAACTGGCTTAATCCCCCCCTCCTACCTCGCACCTCCAAGAGACCTACCCGCCCAGCCCTCCAAGGAACACCTCGTGCCCAATCTATCAAATCTTTTAAACTCTCCTCTACTATAAACAGAGCCTTTTCTCTTGCCGGCCCCACCATATGGAACTCCCTGCCCCATGATATTCGCATGGAGACATATACCCCCACTTTCAAAAAGAAACTTAAAACCTGGCTCTTTCAACAAGCCTACCACATGTCACCCCCTATTACATAAAACCCCCCTGTGAATTTTACAATGTCATTTTGTTATGAACGCCTTATGTCCGCTGATTTTGTACTGTGCACTCATGTATATAGTTATAGTTGCAGTTCTATTGCTTTGCATATACCCATTGATGTTTGTTATATGTAAGGGCTCCTCCCAAAAGTTAATTGTATTTTTCCTAGTTCACTAAGTTATCTGTTACATGTAAGGGCACCGCCCAAAAGTTTTTGTTTATTGTGAACCGATGCGATGTGCGAACGGATATCGGTATAAAAGAGACGTTAAATAAATAAATAAATAAATAAGGTTAAACTAGCAGAGTGCAAGGCCAGAGCAGGGCAAAATTGAAACAGGGTGCAAGGCAAGGTAGGGAACAGACAGACATGACACCAGAAGGCCAAAGATGGAAACAATAATTCAGGCAGGGAGGAATCTAGAAGGCCACACAGGCAGGGTAAAGCACTAGGGTGGCCACAGCAGGGAGCAAGGAAGATTCAACAAGATAGAGAGCTGTGAGTGAGGCCATCTTTTAAGGCATGTCAGTGCTGCCTCATGTATCTTCGAAGCAAGCTTGCCAGGTCAGACTGCAGCCCACTAGGGGCCCCATGCAGGCAGGAAGATCAAATAGCAGCCAGGACAATTACACCAGGCTCCATGAACAATAAGGCAGATGATATTTCCCAGAGGGAAGGAGAAGAACCTGCAGAACTGGAAACTCATGGGATAATCCTCCAACTGGAGAACTTTATCCTTGCAACCAGGAATCTTGACCTTATGGAGGTAATATGTGGAAACCTGCACCAAGATGAATTTGCAAAGGTCTGGCTGAAGGAACTACAAAAGGGAGACAATGATACTGTCTGGAGCCAGTGGAAAACTTTCCTTTATAAAAAGGATTGATTCTACATACCCAAAGCACTTCACATGTGGAGGTCCTTGAAGTTTTCATTACTCTCCACTGGCAGATCATCCTGTTTGCTGCAAGACTAAGTAACTAGTTATACATGAATTCTTGTGGCCAGGATGGGGCCGAGTTGTAACAGAGTATGTCACTTCTTATGAAGTATATGCCCATAGCAAGGTACCACTTTACCATTCTCATGGTTTACTATTGTCATTACCAGTATCCTCATGACCATGGGAATTAGTATTTACCATCTTCACATGGAAAGACCACTATTCTGATGGTAGCAGATTCATTCATCAGAATGCCCCATTTAATAGCCACTTCATCTTCCTATGAAATGGCAGAGGTTGGGTGTGTGTACAGCCTGCAATCTCATATCATCTCTGACTAAGGCTCACAGTTTGTGCATGCTTCTGGTGGAAGATATCTAAACCTTTGGTTGTCTAATTCCATTTGTCCTCAGGGTACCACTCGCAATCTGATGGGAAGGACAAACAGCTATATCAGACAGGAGCAGTATCTCCACTGTATCTGTAATTTTCACTAGAAGAATTGGGAATCTGCTCCTATGGAAAAGTTTGCATATAATAACTCCAAGCACTTAGCAATTAAGGTCTCCCCTTCTTTGCAGGTTATGGCATCCATTCTTGGGGGAGGCTCAGCAGTCCAGGGTCCCTGCAGCAGTTCAGTAGGTAAATACCTTAACAGAGGTACACATGAAGTACAATGTGAATTGGCTTGCTAAACAGTTTCAGAGAAATGTACCAACAGACGACACCAGGAAGCCCTACAGTTCATAATAAGAGACAAGGCCTGGGTCTCCACAAGACATGTAAGGTGCAAGAGACCATCGAGTAAGCATGAGCAGAAGTTTATAGCGCCATTTCTTATACAGGAACAAATAAATCAAGGGGCATTCAGAATACAGCTTCCAGTCAATTTGCATGTTTACCTGGTCTTCCATGCGGCCGTCCTGAAGTTATACCTAATCCTTTTCCAGGAAGGCAGCCCCATTCTCTATCACCAATCAAAGTGAAAGGGCACCAGGAATTTCTTGTCTGCCAAATCATGGATGCCAGATTTATCAGAACATGCGTGCATTATTTTGTGTCCTAGAAAGGGTATGACCCAGAAGCCCACAATTGGAAACCAGCTCAAAATGTCCATGCCAATGAACTAATGACCCGATTTTACTTAGAATACCTGAAACAAAATAAAAGTGAGGAGCTATTGGGAGGTGGGGATGGTTTGTATGGGTAGTAGGGATTGAACCCATGGCCAGATGCTCCCCATTGGACCAGTATCAGGTGTGTCCCAATTTAAAGACTGGATATAAGGAACCCTAACCTGACACACCTTTGCTGATCCAACAGTCATCCTAGAGTTTGCTCCTTGAAAACACTGTTCACCTGGCCTGTTTCTTGTTGTCTCTTGGTTCCTGCTCCTTGGTTCCATTTGTGATTCCTCCTCCATTCTGAATTCCCGCTTCCTACCTGTTTTCAGTTTCTACCTGTGAAATCCTGGTGGCCACCTGTACCCAAGGCCCCAATTCACAGGGAATGGTGGCTGCTTCCAAGAGAAGAACACCTGCTCCAGAGTGCCTGGCCTCTCTGAGGTACGCCTCTGCCCAGGCGCAATACCTCCTCCCTGTCTTCAGCAGAGAGGGCCATGACACAGATAAAATCCTTTGAGCTCATATTTTGTTCAATTAAAAATCTGGTCCTAAATTGAGTCAAATGTGGTCTAGCTTCCTGGATCAGCAGTTTTACTACTCAATTTCAACTATGATACAACAGCACATTTTCTGATACATTCTTCCCCTAATAATAGCTGAGGAACTAAAAAGGTAATACCTTGGGAATTTAAACAAAATAGATTGTGCATCTTGTTAAAGCTTCAAGATCTTTAAAGGCTAATGCCAGGAGCAAAGTTAGTCTAACTTGAGTACAAGACAGTTGCAAAAAGACAAAGAAAGCAAGACTCAAACCTGAGGGCAATCAATTTGGATTGTGCAAAGCAGAACAAAGTCAGAGCCTCATCAGGCTGAACCATGAAATTAGTCTGAAAGGATTAGATAAAAACTAGCAGAGAAGGACAGGAAAACAATACATGTTTTTATACTTATGTACTTCTGTTTTTGTCTAGGATTTTATGTGGCACAAATTTTATATTTTGTATTATTTATAACGTTTTATGTATATGCCCAGAGCCTTTTTTGGAGGGGAGGTTTAAAAAATGTAAATGATAAATTAATTAATAAAACATGAACAGACCGGAAACAGGAATACAGAAGGATATGAACAAGGCATGAATAAACAGGAGTGAAAGCAGCAAAACTGTTGCACCAGTGCAGTGATCACTTTTTAAGCGTCTCTGCAGGAGATTTCCTGTTTATTCACTGATGTTCTCTTCTCAAAGTGTCCTACTTCCACAGCAGTTTGTCTGTTTCTGTTCCTAATGCTGTGTGTATGCTTTACTTTGCATAACTTCTGTGCTCTCTCTGCGCCGACCACCGACCCAATCCAGCCGACCACCGACCCCCTCCTCAGCACGTGCTGAAGACCCGTCCCGGTGCCACCCTGCACCTCCACCGGAAGTGAAGGAGCCAAGAAGTCCGGAAGAAGTGAGAGGAACGCGCGAGTGAGAGAAAGAGAAAGTGTAAAAAAATAAAAAGGAAACCACCAAGAACACACGAAAACCACCTACCCGACCCACCAAACTGACAGAGGGAAGAAAAAGAAAAGAACAAGAAAAGTAAGACCGTGCCGACGCTCTGCGCCGCCCTCCAACCCTCCCTGCGCCCCCGAGCCACACATCAGACTCCGGAGCTGCATCCTGACAATGCCTGGGAGGTGGGCCCGCGCGGCCATTTAAATCCGGGCACACTTCTGTGGCCTGTCCTTTCTCTGCACCGACCACCGACCCGATCCAGCCGACCACCAACCCGCTCCTCAGCACGCGCTGAAGACCCATCTCGGTGCCATCCTGCACCTCCACCGGAAGTGAAGGAGCCAAGAAGTCCGGAAGAAGTGAGAGGAACGCGCGAGTGAGAGAAAGAGAAAGTGTAAAAAAATAAAAAGGAAACCACTGAGAACACACGAAAACCTCCTACCCTACCCACCAAACTGACAGAGGGAAGAAAAAGAGCAAGAACAAGAAAAGTAAGACCACGCCGATGCTCTGCGCCGCCCTCTGACCCTCCCTGCGCCCCCGAGCCACACACTAGACTCCAGAGCCACATCCTGACGATGCCCGGGCACACTTCTGCAGCGCCGCGTGCCGAAGGAGCATGACAAAGGGGCACGCCCCTTTGTGTGCCCCTTCGTGTAGCCACCAAGTGCTTCAGCTTCCTCAGCCAGCAGTTCTCGCTTCCTGAAGCCTCTTCCATCCATCTTCAACTCGCTTTAGCCTCAATATTTTCACTGCTCTTCAAACATGCTCTCTTACCCTATCCCTACCATCAAAAACCTCTACAATAACTGCTTAAATCTCAGCAACCCCACCATTCTCCAGCTTAAGTGACTGATCCCCATAATTACCTCCCCATTCACTCAATTCCTTGGGCTTTCCATCTTTTCATTAACTCTCTTCAACGCCCAATCCCTCACAAAAAAACGCATATAGTCAATGACTATCTCCTGGACTCACAACCAGACATCTGTACTATCACAGAAACCTGGCTGAAACCGACAGACATAGCATTAGTCAATCAATTACCCCTTCAACTGTATGATATTTTCTCAATTCCTAGACTTAAAAAAAGAGGTGGGGGACTTATCTTAGCAGCTAAAAAAGAGCTAAGATTAACCTTACAGAACACAAAACATACTTCCAGACTCGAATTCGCTCTATTCAACTCTAAACAGCTCCAAATCTGCTTAATTTACACTCCACCTGGTCTTCTAGGCTCGGACCCTTCTCTCCTCATTGAGCTCATTGCCAAATACATCAAAAACGACACCCCAGCCATCATCATGGGAGACTTTAACCTCCACGTTGACGCGATCCCCCACTCCACCAACTGCAAAGCTCTGCTATCTTCCTTCAAGGCTATGGGCTTCACTCAAATCGTTAACAGTCCCACACACAAAGCTGGTCATATCTTGGATCTCATATTCATAAATTCAGGCCTTACCCAAACCTCCCCGCCTCATTGCTCCCCTATTCCATGGTCAGACCACCAGATGATCACAACTGACCTCTACATCAAGGAAAACCCAGCTCTCCCCTTCCCCAAAACTACAATCCATTACAGGAACTCCTGCACCATGGACGACCTCAGCTCCCATCTATCAACGGAACTTGCTAACCTTGATCTCTCTGATGCAGATGCAGCCCTCGCCTCTTGGCTTAACATCACAAACAAGGTAGCAGGTAAAATATGCCCCTTAAAAACAAAAGAGCTAGACCCTTCCATTAAGAACAAAAAACCTTGGTTTACACAGGAATTGAAAAAACTCAAACAAGAACTAAGACACAAAGAACACTTATGGTGAAAGAGACCCTCCACTTCTACACTGAGTACAAAACCTTCATGCACAGCTACAGAAACATCATCCTTCATACAAAAAAAGACTTTTATGCCCGCAAAATTCACAATTTCTTCTTTGATGCCAAAGCATTGTTCTCCTACATCACAGAGCTCACAAAACCCACTTCTTCAGTCATCCCCGACGACCAAGCCCAATCTAGGTGCTCAGAACTTGCACAATTTTTCAAAAATAAAATCCTCAATCTAATAGCCCCTCTGGCATCCTCAAATACAGAACCACCTTCACCCTACACTTCCCCCTTAGGCTAGAAAGTAAACCTAGAATCTTTCGAACCCACCACCTCGCTCGAAATTGAAACTATTCTCAAAAAGATGAAATCTTCCACTCATCTGATGGACTCCATTCCTTCTAAACTACTGCTCACCATCCCAAACACCATCTCTAAGCCACTAGCAGAGATTATCAATTGCTCGCTAGCGCAAGGATTAGTACCGGACGCTCTTAAACTAGCCACCCTCAAACCACTACTCAAGAAACCCAACCTGAACCCAATGGACCCGGCTAATTTTCGCCCCATTGCTAACCTACCTTTTGTCGCCAAACTCATGGAGAAAATAGTTAACAAACAACTCTCAGAATACCTAGAGGAACACAAGATTCTAGCTCCAGCCCAATTCGGATTCCGCAAATATCTCAATACGGAATCCCTTCTAATCTCGCTGACAGACAGTGTCCTCACAGGCCTTGAAAAAAAGACCCCCTACCTTCTACCACTTCTCGATATATCAGCGGCTTTCGACACGGTGAAGCACTCCATCCTCATCAACCGCCTTTCAGACATCGGTATAGCAGGAACAGCCCTTGACTGGTTCAAGTCATTCCTCGACAACAGGAACTTCAAGGTTAGAATAAACAACAAAGATTCTCACCTTGTCAAGTCCACACTCGGAGTCCCTCAAGGATCCTCTCTCTCCCCCACCTTATTTAACATTTATCTTTTCCCCCTCTGTCAACTTCTCACTAATCTAAAGGTTACGCACTTCATCTATGCTGATGACGTCCAGATTCTAATATCAGTCACAGAATCAATCTCTAATACCCTCAACTTCTGGAATAGCTGTCTACAGTCCATAAACATTCTCCTCACCAGTCTTAACTTAGTACTCAATGCTTCAAAAACTGAACTCCTGCTTATCACTCATGATGACAATGCTCAGGTGGTCAACAACCTCACCTCACCTCACCTCAAACGACCTCCACCACACATGTAAGAGACCTTGGCGTAATTATTGACAACCGGCTGAACCTAAAAAAATTCGTCAATAATACAACAAAGGAATGTTTTCATAAACTTCATATTTTAAAAAAGCTGAGACCTCTCCTTCATTTTCAAGACTTTTGAACAGTTCTCCAAGCAATCTTACTCTCAAAAATAGATTACTGCAACTCCCTGCTAATCGGCCTTCCAGCTATCACCACCAGACCACCACAAATGTTACAGAATTCCGCCGCCAGGATCTTAACCAATTCCAGCAGTGGAGAACATATCACACCTATTCTTAAGAACCTACATTGGCTCCCCATTAAATTTAGAATTCTGTACAAAGTTCTAACCATGATCCACAAGACCATTCACTCCCAAACCTCGCTCGAATTAAACTGCCCTCTTCGTCATCACTCAGTATCCAGACCTATCAGAACAAGGTACTTAGGCACCCTTTATGCACCCCCCGCTAAGTCATTGCTCAAGAAACGCGCCTTCTTGACAGTCGGTCCCACACACTGGAACGCTCTCCCTATGGACCTTCGCCTAGAACCCTGTCTGTGGACGTTTAAGAAAAAGCTTAAGACTTGGCTTTTCACAAAGGCCTTTACTTAAAGGCTTTACAACCCAAATACCACAGCATTGATTGCTACCCTCAGTTATTCATTCATTACTTTATCTTGTGTTAGATTACTATCGGACCTTTGGTCTCGGGTTAGAACTTCTGTGGCAAATGCCCAATTGTCCACTAGTCTTCAAGTGAAATCTTATATTCTTATGTTTTGATACAATGCTTGTTCTTATGTTTAATGTAATGCTAACTTTGGTTTTCTTTTATCCTTATTTTGTACGCTATGTTCGATGTATCCCTTATGTTCGTTGTAATTCTCACTCTGGTTCTCTGTAAACCAACGCGATATGTACTATTACATGAACATCGGTATATAAAAGCCTTTAAACAAACAAACAAATAAATAAATAAATAAATAAATATACTGGCAACTGGTGGTCAGCCTGCTCATTCACAATTTCTGTTATATTCAGTGCGGCTGGCTCTAAAGGGTTAACTGTGAGAGAAAGCAGGGTTGCCTGGGAGTTTTCTTACCTCGTGGATCCCCCTCATCTCCGGTCAGTAATGGTCAAGCCTATAAGAATGAGCAGCTAACCTAGCCAACCCTGCATAATTATTTTTATTTTAACAATGGCCTTATTTCAGTGACCCTGACTGCGCTGGCAGCTCTTGTCTTCAGTTTATTCACAGAAAGACTCTGTTAATTGTTTTGCATGTTAATAAAGCTGGAGTTGAAGAAGTGGTCTGTCTGTAAGTAGGCACTGAGTTAAGCTAACTGTTAATGCAGTGCATAAGAATCACAGACAGGATACATAATAGTAAATGATATAACATTACTAATCAGGTCCAGTTCTTGAAGAACCAATAATATAGCAATGAGGGTAAATCAAAGGTAATGAATGAGAAAATGAATATTCTGAAAACACTGAGCATCAGGTGACTGCATCAATTATTGGGGAAATTTCTGCTTATTAATGACTATAGATGTGTGAACACTTTATAGATTGAACCTAAACCAGGCAAATTCAATCTTTCTTTCACAGCTCCACTGGGAAATTGTATCAAAATATTACCAGAAAATTTGGAAAATTTCAAAAGAAATAAAAAGAAATATGAAAAAATGAATTCAGAATTTTGAAAATTCAAAGATGATCTTCCAATTTGATGAAATCTGTTTTAGATTACTCAAAAATATAAAACATTCTAAAATACTTGCTTCAAAATGTTTGTCAAACTAATTTGACAAAGCTTCAAACTTTTCCCAGGCTGTTGAACAAACCTTTTTTGAATAAGTTAACATTGTTCCTGACACTAATGAATATCAGAATGCAACATGAACATAAAAAAGTATCTAGAATCTTTAACATTTTCTGAGTAGGGTGAAATTGGTTTAATGCTTCAACCAATAGACACTACCTCCAACACGACTCTTCTAGCACCAAGCTACGACTCAGATGGAAAACTATTAATTGCCAAGCCACCAAAACTGATTATTATTATTATTTATTATAATCATTTGTAGAGCACATACCAGATGTATGCAGCATGATACCAAGACACATAATAGGCAGCCATCACACTTTGGAGCTTACAATATGGTAAAGACAGAAAGTCAAGATACTTAACTAGAAACAAGTAAGAGGTTTGAGCTGAGGCAGCAAGGCCATGTTGGACAAGAAATACAAGCTCAGCTATTACTCTCTAGAGAGATCTCATGGAAACAAAGTTCAAGACTGTAGCTAATAAAAATTATAGTGAAAAGTTAATTGTGATGAGGTTTTAAACTTTGAGAGAGTCTAAAAATGCTGCCTTGCTTTTTCATAGCTGCACTAAAATTCGTTCAAAGTACATAAATGCGATATGATGCACCACAACAGAAATATCACTTGCACTGCACTATAAAATATATTATTGGTCATGTGAATAAAAGAGAATAGATTAGCTGCTGCTTTGCTTAGGAAATACTTGGCATAATCTTAACAGAGCTATGAGATCAATATTCAGAAAAGCAGCGAGCAGACAAGTTATCCAGCTAAAGTTAGATAACTTCTTATAGATATTCATCGGGACAAGTCTCCTGCTGAACATACTCATCTAAAGTTATGCAGGTAACCTCGCCTTGACAACTTTAAACCTAACCAGATATATTCTGAATATTGTTGGGTAGTTTTAAAGGTATCCAAGTAAGTTCACCCAGATAAGGTTAATTCTACCTGGCTATTCAAAATATAACTAGGTAACTAAAAAAAAAAAGCACCTTACAGGCTTTCAGGCCTGATCGCCCAGACCCTCACTCTCCTAAAATACTTTAAGGTATGTGCAGCTAGCATACAATAACCCTCCCAATGCCCCCTAGAACCCAACAATGTTTAAAAAGATGCAGGCTATTAGGAGCCAAGATGGCCTCCTTCCTCCACAATATTTAATGCAAATGTTCAGGCCTATTTCTGCCCCACCCCACTCTCCCCACCCGCTCTCAGACCACTCCCCCCATATGCCAGCCAGGAGCATGGTAGAGTCTTACTCACTCTCAGACTCTTTCAGAGTTGCTCTGACAGCCTCACTGGACGTGTACACTAACAATGTTACTGTCAGAGCAACTCTGATAGCAGCATTATGGCTGTAAGTTTCAGCATTGCTAGAGCAAAATTAGCAGCCAGAGCAAGACTGTATGTACCATGCTCCCAGCTGGTCTTTGAAGGGTCCAGGGGGGTTAGTGGAATAGGAAGGATGAGATGCAGGTTGTGGTTGGGATGAAAGGGAGGGTGCAGTGGAAGCAGGAGGGGACTCAGGGCATTAAATATCATAGAGGGAGAGGGGCCAGTTTGGGGTTGCTATGATCTGCATCCTTTTTTATTTCTTTTTAATTTAATTTATTTATTTAAGAACTTTTCTATACCGTCGCTAAGTTATATACCATCGCAACGGTTTACAAATAGGCACATAGACTAAGGTTAGTAAATCTAGGATATCGTACATTCTAACAGGTGCCAATAAAGTTTGGTTACAATTTCATAAATAAAATCATTATTTAAGTAATGTTGGTCAAGTCGAGGTATATTATTGAGTTACTATTTTATTTATTTATTTAAAAACTTTTTTATACCGAAGATCATGTACAAGTACATATCGCTTCGGTTTACAGAGAACCAACAGTTGGAAATTACAGCAAACAATATGAACAGAAAATTGAACAAAAATTGAACAAGAATAGAATTGAACATGGATTACAAGAGGGGATAAAGGGGAATAGCGAAAAGGTAAACATGAGAATCAAACATGGAATACATGATAAGGAGTAAGGGGAACTTCGAGCAGTTAAACACGTCCGAACCTAAGTACTATAATGTAGGGTCAGGTAAAAGGGACTTTACATAAATGCTCTTGAGAAGAGCCAGGTCTTCAGTTTTTTTTTGAACGTCCGCTCTTAAATGTAGGATTGAGTAAATTCATTCTCATCTGCATTACTCTGTACTTTCTTTCTCTGGAGTTAGAGGGGATCGGGCACTGGCCCGCACATACCTTAAAATTGTTTTGGGATTTGGCCTGAAGGCCTGGAAGGTTTTTGTTTAATAATATATCTAAATAGCTATATACTTAATATAGCCAGTTGCATATTAAATTATATAGTCCTGGAGTTATCCAGCCAACTTAGCAGTTAATGCTTAATATTAGCTAAGGCCTAGATTCATCAAAATGCTATAAATTTCACATGAATAATGCCTATGATAAGGAAAAGGGGTGTGGCTATGATAATTTTAAAGTTACCACACTGTGTGCTATTTTAGGACTTCACATAGGTATTTTATCACAATTTATTGTGTGTGAGAAAGAGACACTGACTCTTTATAAGGCTCTCATAGTAGTCAACTATTTATACCACTATAGGAGGGTAATCTAGTAAATAGTAGGGATGTGAATCGTTTAACGATTAAAATTATCTTCAGATAATTTTAAAATCATCCAAAATCGTTAGAGTGCACGATACAATACAAATGCCCACGATTTATCATCAGGGGCATTTGTATTGTATCGTTAAATAGGGGGTGGGAAAACCGGCACACCAAAAAAACCCTAATACCCACCCCGAACCTTTAAAACAAACCCCCACCCTCCCGAACCCCCCCAAAATGTTTTAAATGACCTGGGGTCCCGGCGCGATGATCCCGGCGCGATGTCCCGCTCTCTGCCCACGGCTGCTGTGAAGAGAAATAGCGCCGGTGGCCCTTTGCCCTTATCATGGGACAGGGCAAAGGTAGCGCCGGCGCCATTTTGATTCCTAGCTCCCGACGTCACGCGTCCAGGAGATCGCTCCCGGACCCCCGCTGGACCCCCAGGGACTTTTGGCCAGCTTGGGGGGGCCTCCTGACCCCCCAAGACTTCCCAAAAGTCCAGCGGGGGTCCGGGAACGACCTCCTAAACTCGAATCGTTTTGCCGTACAGCAAAATGGCGCCGACCGTACGGCATGGTCGGCGCCATTTTGCTGTACGGCAAAACGATTCGAGTTTAGGAGGTCATTCCCAGACCCCCGCTGGACTTTTGGCAAGTCTTGTGGGGGTCAGGAGGCCCCCCCAAGCTGGCCAAAAGTCCCTGAGGGTCCAGCGGGGGTCCAGGAGCGATCTCCTACGCTCCTGACGTCGGGGGACAAAAAAACAAAATGGCGCCGGCGCTACCTTTGCCCTGCTGTCATATGACAGGGCAAAGGTAGCGCCGGAGCCATTTCTACAACGCACCGGAGGTCCGAGAGTAAAAGATCACACCGGGACACTCCCTCTGGACCCCAGGTAATTTAAGGCATTTTGGGGGGGTTCGGGAGGGTGGGGGATTTATTTTAAAGGGTCGGGGTGGGTTTTAGGGATGTTTTAGTCTGCCGGTTTTCCCGCCCTCCCCCGATTTACGATTTACACGATATTTTAAAAAACAAAACCGCGACGATAAGATTCCCTCCCCCCCCCAGCCGAAATCGATCGTTAAGACAATCGATCACACGATTCACATCTCTAGTAAATAGAGGTGAGGTTTTGGTAGTAGACTAGGGCTTTAGGGCCAGTTTTACATGCACAGTGAGACATATGAACAGCGCAGTACATATCAGTGAAGACTGGGTGTGATTTGGAATGAGGAAAGATACACAAAGATGAGATTTCTATAATGTTCTCTTGCCCTAGCTTGATGCATCTCTACCTGGGTACTATGAATCTAGGGCGAGAGAACATTGTAGAAATCTCATCTTTTTGTATCTTTCCTCATTCCAAATCACATCCAGTCTTCATTGATGTGTACTGTGCTATTCATGTCTCATTGTGCATGAATAAATTGGCCTCAAAACCCTAGTCCACCACCAAACCTCACCTCAAGTAATTTGATTACCTTCCTATAGTGGTATATATAGATTAGAGATGTGCATTCGTTTTTCCGGAATTAGGCAATTTTAACAAAATTGCCTAATTCATTATGGTTCAGGGGAACCGAAAAACAAATGGAATTTTTCCGAAATTTCAGAAACATTTGTTTTTTGGGTTAGTGCACGCTAACTCATGTTAATGCACGCTAACTTTGACCTGTTAGTGCGCTCTATCGGGAGTTAGCATGCACTATCGAGTTAGTGCACACTAACCCAAAAATCGAGGCCCCTGAAAAAAAAAAACCCGAACCGTGGGAAAAACAAAATTTCCTGCGGGGGCCCCGAAATGAAGCCCCGAAACGATCGCAAAAAACGATCACATCTCTAATATAGATGACAATTAGGTGCATTATGCCAGAGGTTCTCTCTCTCTCTCCTCTCTCTCTCTTTCTCTCTGTCTGCCCAAAACATAAATCACAAATTCCATTTTGGGCATATCACACCAGAAAAAAAGGTGTAGTTATTTCCAGCATTAAAAACATGCATTATGCTATCACACCCTGCGTTAATACCCCTCATTTTCATAAAACCCGTCCAAACTCCTCCCCTTTGAATAAATTTCAAAAATTTGCATTTGCATCTCATGATGCAATAAATAACAGAGGCATTAGGGCTCTAAAGCCCACGATAACAGCCTGACACACTTTGATGAATGACCCTGTAACAGGTCGATCCAGTAAAGTGTGCTCCGTCGGAGCGCACTGTCACCCTGCTCTGGACGCGTGTTTTCCCTTACCCCTTATTCAGTAAGGGGAGGAAAACACGCGGCCCACCCGCGGCACCTAATAGCGCCCTCAACATGCAAATGCATGTTGATGGCCCTATTAGGTATTCCCGAGCGATCCAGTAAGTAAAATGTGCAGCCAAGCCGCACATTTTACTCTAAGAAATTAGCGCCGCCCAAAGGTCGGCGCTAATTTCTTCCGGCGCCAGGGAAGTGCACAGAAAAGCAGTAAAAACTGCTTTTCTGTGCACCCTCCGACTTAATATCATAGCGATATTAAGTCGGATGTCCCCAAAAGTATAAAAAAGTAAAAAAAAAAAAAATAAAAATTTTGAATTCGGCCCGTGGCTGTCGGGCCGAAAACCGGACGCTCAATTTTGCCGGCGTCCGGTTTCCGAGCCCGTGGCTGTCAGCGGGCTCGAGAACCGATGCCGGCAAAATTGAGCGTCGGCTGTCAAACCCGCTGACAGCCACCGCTCCAGGCCAAAAGGAGGCGCTAGGGACGCGCTAGTGTCCCTAGCGCCTCCTTTTCCTCATTTGCACCGCGTCGCCTAATTTAAATACTGGATCGCGCGCACCGGCGAGGGGCCGGTGCGCGCGCCGGGAGAGCGGGCGTTAGTCCGCTCTCCCATGGACTTTACTGGATCGGGCTGTAAGTTAGCTAGAAAACAGTGTTAGTTAGATAACAGTGCCCTGGTCTACTCCTGACTTATCCAGCTAGGATTTTTACTGGCTAACTACTTAGCCAGATAAGTCAGAGGTGGTGAAACTAGAGGGAATTTTAAAACCCATTTTTTATCTAGCTAAGTCTTAAACTTAGCCGGACATGGCCTTTGAAATGGGCCTCTCTGAGACTATGTAATTAATTCACTGAATAAAAGGAAAAAACGAAAAGAGCAGAAATGCAAAGGGAAAAGGAAAAAATGTAAATATCATACAGGTGTCACCACGTCAATTTATTTTGTTCATATTCAAATGGACAAAGACCACCTAAATATGAAATAATCAAAATATTGAACATGGTCATTAAAATATGAATATTAAAATATGATTTATTAATTTTAATTACATTTTAAAGGAACAATTAAAATATCAAAATTATGTGAGTTTACAACCCTGAAGCAGTGTTTTTGCCAAAACATGTCCATGTTGGGTGATTTTTAATTATGTGGTTATTTCATATTTAGGTTGTTTTTGTCCATTTGTTTTCTGTATTTAGATGTGAACATAAAAAATTATTGTAGTGATGCCTATGAAATGTTTGCATTTATATCCTTTTTCTTTGTACCTCTGCTCTTCACATTTTATCCTTTTGTTGTGGTTGGTCTGCCTCTGGATTTGTTTCATATAAATTCATTGAAAATCTTTTTACAAAATCAGTTTATTCCCTGTATTATGTAATTTCCTTGACTGGCACATATCTATTTTATTAGTTGTACTCTATGCCATCAATTCAGCTTGATATAATAAACACGATTCCAATCTGTTTTATAAGCACAATCACAGAAAGTGCTATCATGCCTGTGATGGAATTGGGAAACAATTCATATGAAACACTGGAAGATGACGAATGGATCAGCATTAAATGTTTACATTGTATTTTGTAATTATTCTTTAAGAATTACATATTTATTTGATTATCATGTGTTAGTATTTTTAGTCTTTATGTTTGTTCATTTTGCTTTGATCTTTCATTTTCATTGGATCTCTTTTTCTTTCTGTATTCCACGTGAACACATAGGTGACAGCAGCTTCCACAGCATTATAGAAAGACCAGCCAAAATGTGGATGGGAAAACCAGGAAAGTTACTCAGATTCCCCTAGGATTTTAAATTTGGTTTTCAAGGACAAAGTCCACCCATAAAGCTCGAAACTGAAACGCTAAGATTTGTGTAGCCTTTTAAAAGTTTTTATTCAATATTAATTTACAAATGTTACAATTTTCTGAGGGTATGCCACTAAGCGCTGCTAACATTTAGATTCCTTGCTAACGCCTTTTAGAAAGCATGCTAAATAGCAGCCTATTCATTAAAAATGTAGCCTTGGTGGGAACAAGAACACTCACCACACACTAGACATATATATAATACACAAATTTTATTTAAAGGAAAATGAAAATTATTGTAGAAAACTAGATTCTCTGCCCCTTCCTGGGAGACTATGGAGATGGTGATATGAGTGGATTGTGACTGAACGCTTCTCCTCTTTCTCTTGGTTTGCTGGAACTGGGGAATCGGGGGGTCTTTCTCCTTCTCCTACTTCTATAGCCTCAAGCGTGGCATGTCCTGCTGTGACTGCAAAAGAAGAAAAAACATGTAAGATAGCAAGTATTTTAAAACTTTTTTTCAACTTATGCCTATCTACCTAAAATGACCATCTTTAACATCTAAAGAGAAAGCGAGGAAGCAAACAAAGGGAGTAGCTGACAATGGAAACAACAAGCCAGCAAAAATTCACCAAAAAGTAGCTGAAAGCTGACGCAAGAGAAATAGTATAAGCCTTAACCAATATAGGGACAATTTTCAAAATGGCCAGCTTGGTGCAAAGTATACAGGTGTTTTTTACCCATGGACTTTGCACCAAATTTCAAAAGGAAAGATGTGTGTATTTCCCTTTATTTATGTATTTATTTTATTATATGCCTCCATGATTCTCTAAGCTTAGTATAGAATATAAATACTTCCAAAAAGTGGAATTCTAATAAGTAATATGAACAAAACAATTCAGTGACAGTGAAGACAACATAACCAAAATATAACAATATACTATATACATATAAAAATATAGCAGAAACAATCCCCCCCAAACAACAAAATATCAACATGCAAAAATACAATATAAACAAATCTCCCATCTCTAAGGCTTCTCCCGACCTCACCAAAATAATATATATGGATGGTAATCTTCAAAGGCATTTCAATGGGCAGAATAGTTCTTTACCCATGGAAATAGGCTTTTTGAAAATTGTCTATGCTAAGGGTGGATATATTTATGTATGGGGAACTTTCTGCATGCACTGCATATACAAAGTTTTCCAAAATGAGAAGTTTCTTGGGGTGGGCATGGGGAGGGGCTTGCACTTACATGTGTAATTTTGCATTTTCAAAAGAAATTGCATGCAGTTTTTCTCAGGAAATCTATCCACACAGATTAGTAGGTGTAAATGGATGCAAGTAGATTTCTGAAGTCATTTTCAAAGTGAAAGTATACAATTAGGGACGGAGTTTCAAAATGTTACGTGCGTAAATCCGGACCTATGTGCACCGGGCCTATTTTAAAAAGGCCCGGCGATGAGCGTAAAGCTCCGGGAGGCGTGTAAGTCCCAGGGCTTGCAAAAAGGGGCAGGGAGGGGGCGGGGCAGGGTCAAAGGCTGCCAGCACAGCAGCCATTTGATGCTGTGCCGGGGATCGCGCTCCAGCAGTTGGCCGGTGTGCACAACTTACTTCAGCCCTAGTGCTAAAGTAAGTTTAATAACAGAAAAACAATAAAAAAAAAGTAGGGGGGAAAGGGCGGGGGAGGTAGGGGAAGGGAAGGGAAGTGGGGTGGGGGGTAGGGAAGTTCCCCTTGCGCGCGCCAACCCCCTGATTTTCTAACTTGCGCGCACCCATGCGTACTTCTGAAAATCTAGCCCTTAATTTCACTTTGAAAATGAGTGTACCCATGGTTAAAAGGTACTTGCAGACTTTACGTGTGTGGGCAGTTACAAAAAATACCCCTATAATCATTCATCGTATTAAATGTCCCCATAAAGGCTAGAAAACACAAGCCAAGCATCTACCCTCATCTCAGAATACCTGAAAATGTCCATTTGTCCTACAACACTACCAGCAACAGGGCACAAAACCACGAAACACACATGAAAAAACTAAGTGGCACCTACATCCACAATTTCTGTCCCCTACCCCTGCCCCTTACCTCTGCCTTCTGTTAGGCTAAAGCAAGGTATATAATGGCAGGAGAACACAATCCTAGCTTGGTCACTCTGGTATACAATTGAATTAATGCCATTCGATCCCCTGCAGAGCCTCCTTTGTGTTTATATAGGGCATAAAAACAAGCAATACTATAATTCTAGCCAGCTTCACCACTCATACATTGAAATGAACCATTTCATAAATGTTACTCCCCTACTCTCATCGGATACCTGGGGAAAAGTTTAGTTGACAAGCAAAGTCTTCAGCTCTTTCCTGAAGCTTGGGTAATTCTAAGATCTCCTTAAATCTAAGAATATTTTTTTTCCAAAGACAAGGACCAACTATTCTGCAGGCTGCAGAATAAGTTAGTCTTAGCCTAGCTATGTTGATGGCAGGTTCTTGAAGCAATATTCCCTGAGATGATGGCCTAAAGGACTGGAAAGATCTGTAGGGTAAAAGATAATCTTTCAGTGTTCCTTGCCTCAGAAAGATTTTTACATGAAATTCCAAATTTTGAAACATATTCGAATTATTCTACAGTGAGTCAATGAAGAGTTTTCCAGATTAGTATCATTTGTACAAGCTGGAGACAATACAGGAACTTCTTAGAAATATGCACCAGCAGTGTGTTATTGAAGTGTGTAGTAATGAGAACATAAGTAACATGTTTTACATCATCCCACTCCAAGAAAGATTTCAAATAGGGGCGGATTTTAAAAGGGCCGCGCGCATAAATCCTTCCGGATTTACGCGCGCAGGGCCCTCGCGCACCGGCGCGCCTATTTTGCATAGGCCGCCGGCGCGCGTAAAGCCCCGGGACGCGCGTAAGTCCCGGGGCTTTCGAAAAGGGGCGGGAGGGGGCGTGTCCAGGGGCGTCCCCAAAACGACGCGGCATTTCGGGGGCGTGCCCTGGCTTTTCGGGGGCGGGCCCGGGGTGGTCGAGGCCTCCGGACCACGCCCCCGGGACCGGAGGACGGAACAGGGCTGCTGGCGACGCACGCAAAGATAAGGGGGGGGTTTAGATAGGGCCGGGGGGGGTGGGTTAGGTAGGGGAAGGTGGGGGGAAGGTGGGGGGAAGGTGGGGGGAAGGCGAAGAAAAGTTCCCTCCGAGGCCACTCCGAAATCGTAGCGGCCTCGGAGGGAACATGCAGCTCGCGCTGGGCTCGGCGTGCGCAGGTTGCACAAATGTGCACCCCCTTGCGTGCGCCGACCCCGGATTTTATAAGATACGCGCAGCTGCGCGCGTATCTTATAAAATCCAGCATACTTTTGTTCGCGCCTGGTGCGCGAACAAAAGTACGCGCTCGCGTATTTTTTAAAAATCTGCCCCATAGCGTGTAAGTTTTAATTGTGCAAACATATCCTACAAATATGACTAATATGTAGCTTCACTATAATCCTGATATCTAGGTTTACTCCTGGTCCACACATATGTGGTTTCAAAAAGACTTTTAAGCCCTCAAGTACTGTAAAATCAGTCAAAAATTGTTTCCTGATCTGCCTACCTCCAAAATCTCGATTTAGAATAGTTCAACTTCAACATGTTTGCTGTTATTCAAATGTTACAATGACACATTTATTTATCAGCTTTGGGATAGCTTGTATTCCAGGTTCAAGGAAAGACATGGGACACAGACAGCACTGATTGCTCTGATGGATAGAAACATAGAAACATGAGGCAGAAAAAGACCATATAGGCCCATCCAGTCTGCCCATCCCTCCAATTAATTTAGCATTATAATTCTCATCACTTACTTAGAGATCTCCTGTATTTATCCCATGCTTTCTTGAATCTAGATATTGTTTTTATCTCTGCCACCTCCACTGGGAGACTGTTTCATGTATCCACCACTCTCTCGATAAAGAAATATTTCCTAAGATTACTCCTAAATCTACCTCTTTCGCCCTCATCTCATCATCCTTCTTTCTAGGTCCTCCTTTCCATTGACAAAGGCTCACCTCCTGTGCATGGAAACCTTTGAGATATTTGAATCTCTCTATAATACCCCCTCCCCCCCCAATATCTCCTTTCCTCTAGGGTATACATGTTTAGATCTTTAAGTCTATCCCCATATGCTTCAGAATGAAGACCACCAACCATTTTAGTAGGCATCCCCTGAACCGACTCCATTCTGTTTATCTCCTTTTGATGGTGCAGTCTCCAGAATTGTACGCAGTATTCCAAGTGAGGTCTCACCAGGGACCTATACAGGGGCAATATTATCAACTCCCTTTTTCTGCTGGCCATTCCTCTCCCTATGCAACTAAGTATCTTTTTAGCTTTTACTGTCGCTTTGCCACCTGTTTAGCCATCTTGAGATCATCAGATACAATTACCCTCAGATCGTGTTCTTCCTTTGTGCTTAGAAGAATTTCACCTCCAATAGTGTTCTTTTCCCTTGGGTTTTTGTGACCTAAATGCATTACTCTTCATTTTTTAGCATTAAATCTTAGCTGCCAGACCTTAGACCATTCCTTGAGCTTCGCTAGATCCCTCCTCATGTTTTCCACTCCTTCCTGGCTGTCCACCCTGTTACAGATTTACTATCATCAACAACTTTTCCCAACAACCTTTCTGTTATGTCACTCACAAACATTACTGGTCGCTGAGACACACCACTAGTAACAATCCACTCCTCAGAAAAAAATCCATTTACCACTACCCTTTGTCGCCTCCCACTCAGCTAGTTTCTAACCCAGTCAGACACTCTAGGATCCATACCAAGGGCACACAATTTCTTTATAAGTCTTCTGTGTAGAATTGTGTCAAAGGCCTAAGTGAAATCCAAGTCTAGCGTTCTCCCTTGATGGAAATCTTTGGTCACAGAATCAAAGAAATTGATAAGATTCATCTGACAATTTTTAACACTCGGTTCTTGTAAGCCATTGGATTTCAAGAATTGCATTATCCTCTGTTTTAGCAGTGATTCCATTAGTTTGCTCACCACAGAGGTCAGACTAACTGGCCTATAGTTCCCACCTCCTCCTTTATTACACTTTTATGAATAGGAGCCACATCTGCCCTTTTCCAGTCTTCCATAACTATTCCAGACTTTAAGGAAGCAATGAAAAGGTCAGCCAGTGGAGCTGTCAGAACATCTCTATTTTTCCTTAGAATCCTCAGATGTATCCCATTTGGCCCATGGCCTTATTTACTTTAAGTTATCTTCTCACAAGCACACTGTTCTGAAAATCAATTGAGGTTTACTTCACAGTAGTTTATAGGGCCTAGCAAACTTCAAAGCTTTGTTAGACAGGTGACCATGCCCACTTCTGGTTTAAGCCCCACCCCTTTCCCCACCCTTAGCCAATCAGCATTCACTTCAGGGTTAAGCCCTGCCCACAGATCCCACCTCCCAGCCAATCACTGTTCACTTCCAGGGTGAGCCTTGCCCCTTTTTTCACCTTAATCCTGCAAGGAGGGATGGATGGCAGTGTGTCTACTCCCCCTTTTTTAGATGTAAAACAAGAAAGTATGCAGGGTTACAGAGCTGTGGGGGTGCAGGCTGTGGTATTATGTCACTGTTAATGAGAATATTCTTTTTTGCATGAATAGTGAATAGTAAGGGGAAGCCCTTAATTCTGCTCTGTGGTTACATGTCAAACCTGTGAATTTAAAAATAAATGTGGTGGTTTGCCTTTAAATATCTTGTTAAGAAATGTATTATTCAAATTATTATCATTTGGATGTAGGATCAAAATAAATGACTTCCACATATTCTAAAAAACATAATCTGTAGACAAGGGGATTTCTAGATTTAAAACAAAGTATGCAGGGAAGACACCTGAATTTGAATATTCTGTGCAGTGTTACAGAGCTATGGGAATGCAGGCTGTGGTTTTGTTTCACTGTTAATGAGAATATTCTTTTTTGCATTGTGAATAGTAAGGGGAAGCTCCTAATTCTGGAAGAAAGGAGGAGCAGAGGTGATATCATACAGACTTTCAGATACTTGAAAGGTTTTAACGATCCATAGACAATGACAAACCTTTTCTGTCGGAAAAAAAATCAGCAGAACCAGGGGTCACGATTTGAAGCTCCAGGGAGGAAGACTCAGAACCAATGTCAGGAAGTATTTCTTCACGGAGAGGGTGGTGGATGCCTGGAATGCCCTTCCAGAGGAAATGGTGAAGACCAGAACTGTGAAGGACTTCAAAGGGGCGTGGGATAAACACTGTGGATCCATAAAGTCTAGAGGATGTGAATGAAGAGTGGGTGGCTTGCGGGAATGATGGCTACTACCTGGAGATAATACCCTTATTCAATAAACATACACACAGTTAATGCGACTCCAACATTGCTCTAAGCTTCAACAGCAAGAGGAAATGTGGAAAAAAGGATTTGCAGTCACAAAAAAGCAGGGAGTAGCTTGCTTGTTACGGCAGTTACTACCCCAAACTAAATAAGCCTGATACTTCACTTTCAATACATATCCAGCATAGCTCTCTGCTTCAACAGCAGGGGAGAAAGACTGATACTTCACGCGTATCCAGCATAGCTCGCTGCTTCAATGGCAGGGGAGAAAGTCTGATACTTCACTTTCAATGCATATCCAGCATAACTCTCTGCTTCAACAGCAGGGGGAATGAAGAAAAGTGGATCTATATACAGACAACAACCAACAAGGACTGAATTACATAGTCTGGGTAAACAAGCATGGGTGTAACTTGCTTATTGCGGTGGTTACTACCCTTAACTAAGCTAGATATTCACTTAGATGCAGTTCCAACACTGCTCTCTACATTAATGGTGGGGGTGGAAGGGAAATAGAACCAAAAGGTTACTAAGAGCCAAGAGTAACAGAAGTATGAGAAAAAAAAAAGTGCAAAGCTTGCTGGGCAGACTGGATGGACCATTTGGTCTTCTTTTGCCATCATTTCTATGTTTCTATGTTACATATTAAACCTGTGAATTAAAAAAAATGTGGTGGTTCGCCTTTAAATATCAGAAATGCAATACTCCATTTATTATTATCATCATTATTACCCCTCAAGAACTGCATTTAGCCCTGAATTTTTCTACTCCCCCTACTGTTCCTGAAAGGTGTGCCTAGACCTGCCCCTATGTATGGTGAGGAGGAGCACTGCTGTGTTGTCATTCACCAAACATGTCACCTCCCATTTTAGCAGTAATGTCATTTCTGGTGATGTCATTCAAGATGGTTGACCCCTGTTAGCCATGATGTTATCTAGTATGTTGGCCCCCAGGCCACCAAGATGGCTGCTGCATGGGCAAAAAAGGGGTGAGGCTTGGGCAGAGCTAGACCAAATGTCAAAGGGGCAGGGCTAAGGCAGAGAAAGGGACAGGGCTTACCCTAGAAATGAATGCTGATTGACTAAGAAGTAGGACCTATGGGCGGGGCATAACCCAGAAGTGAACACTTATTATCTGAGGGTGGGAAAGGGGTGGGAATTGAACCAGAAGTGGGCATGGCCACCTGTCAAAAACGAAGGTTTGACATTTGCTAGGCTCTATATACTACTCCTCACTTTGAATCTTATTTGTTTGTCATAATGCCTCTGTATCGCTCCATGGTGAGACCGCACCTTGAATACTGTGTACAATTCTGGTCGCCGCATCTCAAAAAAGATATAATTGCGATGGAGAAGGTACAGAGAAGGGCTACCAAAATGATAAAGGGAATGGAACAACTCCCCTATGAGGAAAGACTAAAGAGGTTAGGACTTTTCAGCTTGGAGAAGAGACGACTGAGGGGGGATATGATAGAGGTGTTTAAAATCATGAGAGGTCTAGAATGGGTAGATGTGAATCGGTTATTTACTCTTTTGGATAATAGAAAGACTAGGGGGCACTCCATGAAGTTAGCATGGGGCACATTTAAAACTAATCGGAGAAAGTTCTTTTTTACTCAACGCACAATTAAACTCTGGAATTTGTTGCCAGAGAATGTGGTTCGTGCAGTTGGTATAGCCTTGTTTAAAAAAGGATTGGATAAGTTCTTGGAGGAGAAGTCCATTACCTGCTATTAAGTTCACTTAGGGGCGGATTTTCAGAGCCCTGCTCGCGTAAATCCGCCCAAAACCGGGCGGATTTACGCGAGCAGGGCCCTGCGCGCCTGGAAGCCTATTTTACATAGGCCTCCCGGCGCGTGCAGAGCCCCGGGACTCGCGTAAGTCCCGGGGTTCTCCGAGGTGGGCGTGTCAGGGGGCGTGTCGGGGGCGGGCCCGGTCGTCGTGGTGTTTCGGGGGCGTGTCGGCAGCGTTTTGGGGGCGGGTACGGGGGCGTGGCTACGGCCTGGGGCGGTCCGGGGGCATGGCTGCGCCCTCCGTACCCGCCCCCAGGTCGCGGCCCGGCGCGCAGGAGGCCCGCTGGCGCGCGGGGATTTACGCCTCCCTCTGGGAGGCGTAAATCCCCCGACAAAGGTAAGGGGGGGGTTTAGACAGGGCCGGGCGGGTGGGTTAGGTAGGGGAAGGGAGGGGAAGGTGAGGGGAGGGCAAAGGAAAGTTCCCTCCGAGGCCGCTCCGATTTCGGAGCGGCCTTGGAGGGAACGGGGGTAGGCTGCGCGGCTCGGCGCGCGCCGGCTATACAAAATCCATAGCCTTGCGCGCGCCGATCCAGGTTTTTAGCAGATACGCGCGGCTCCGCGCGTATCTACTAAAATCCAGCGTACTTTTGTTTGCGCCTGCAGCGCAAACAAAAGTAGGCTATTCGCGCGCCTTTTAAAATCCGCCCCTTAGAGAATAGCCACTGCCATTAGCAATGGTTACATGGAATAGACTTAGTTTTTGGGTACTTGCCAGGTTCTTGTGGCCTGGATTGGCCACTGTTGGAAACAGGATGCTGGGCTTGATGGACCCTTGGTCTGACCCAGTATGGCATTTTCTTATGTTCTTATGTTCTTATGTTTTATGTAATCCTGCTCCAGGCTCTTCTACAGTGAACACCGAAAAGAAATATTTGTTAAGCAATTTTGCTTTTTCATCATTAGACTCTACATATTCCTCCCTTTCACCTTTGAGTTTCACAATGCCACTTTTACACTTCCTTCTGTCACTAACATATTTAAACATGTCTTGTCCCCCTGTTTTACCGTATTTCTTATTTTATTTTTCTATTTGAATTTTTGCATTCCTGAATACTTTCCCAGCTTCTCTTAAAATGTCCAGATATTGTTGCCTGTCTTCCTCTTTCAGAGATCTCTTGTAGTTTATAAATGCTAAGCTGCTCTCCTTTACCATTTCAGCTCCTTCTTTAGAAATCCATAATGGCCTTTTTCCCTCTTCCCTTCATTTACATTCCTAACAAAAAGATTAGTTGTCCTTAGGATATAAGAACATAAGAACATAAGAAATTGCCATGCTGGGTCAGACCAAGGGTCCATCAAGCCCAGCATCCTGTTTCTAACAGAGGCCAAACCAGGCCACAAGAACCTGGCAATTACCCAAACACTAAGAAGATCCCATACCACTGATGCAATTAATAGCAGTGGCTATTCTCCTTTAAGTTTTGCTTGGATGCCCTCTCTACTTCCCCTAGATGACCTTTCTTTAGACATAGATAAAGGAAGGAATTTGATGATAGAATTGCTAAGCCTTTCAACAGCATTCAAAATGATCAGTCACACCATAATGGTCTACTGTTTAAGACAGATTGATATCAGAAACATTGTACTGAAATGGCTTAACTTTTTCCTATCTGGTAGACAGCAGTTCATATCCAATGAGGATGCCCACTCTGACTTGTGGCTATTCCAGTGGGGATGTCACAAGGTTCCGTCATCTCAGTAATCTTACTTAATATTTACCTTCAGCAATAGATTCACCAAGGGATGAAGCCCCTTTCTTCGGGCTGGCATTTCACCTCGGCCAGCCCAGAAATGATGTCATCAAGGCAGGAGGAACAAGGAAAGCAGCAGAAAATGCACTATGGAAATTGCTGCAGGAACAAAGTGCTTATGGATCTTTTTCACTTGCTTTCAGTGCAGGCAAAATTTTGACAGAGAATAATGCACTGAGATTTGAAACAAAATTGTGAGGTCAATTTTAAAATGAGTGCATGTGCACCCATACATGCGCATATAGGTGAGAGAGTGAGGATTTTTAATCGTGCATGCACTTACGCAAGTATGTTTTTAAATGCACAAACTGTGTGTAAGTATGCTCTTAATTATAAGAGGTTACTTGAACGCAGCTAGCATGCGTGTGTCTTCCATAAGACCATGTTGGCTTTTACGCGCGTATGTCAGCGAATTTTAAAACATGCTCAAACAAGGCACATTCCCAGTTTTCCAATTAGTCCACCAGTTTGTTTAATTGATAGCGAGGTCTTTCAGTCCCATCTGGTTCTTCATCTTGCATGCTGCCAGTTGACCCAAACCCCTCACCCTTTCCTATAACCCCTAAAACTTGGTATCTACAGACTTGCTCTTCATCAGGAGCAGTAATAAAGTTTCACAGAAAACTAGTGTATGCATGCTGTGGATTTCATTTTTAAAATTTTGAGTTATATATGTAAGTCTTGGCCCCACCCCAGAAAACCCATGCCCCAACCATTTATTCCTCATGCATGCACGGGTAAATACATGCGTATTTTATGACTTATTTTGTCAGTTCAAATCTTTTTCTTTAATAAACAGATGCACAAATAACAAACTTCAGGAGATAGACATATAATGAACAACAAATTTGGATATCAACCATTAGCAATTGAAGGCATTTGCTAAGAAAGTAAAAATAAACAGCATCAAGAGCAGAAAGAAAAGAAGAAAATGTAGGGTTCAAATTAAAGACGTGTTATAGGTTCAGATAAAGCACAAATCAGATAAGAAAATGTTTACATAAGTCATAGTAAATCAATCAAAATGATCAACTGGCTTTCAGACCAATAGCCAGTGAAGAGTCTGCTGAAGTGGATGGCCACTGCCCTTTCATATTTATAGTATAAACAAACAGAATTCCACCAAAACTATACATTTAACAAGGCTACAATTTTCCAATTTGCAAAAATGAACTGAATTGCTAAGGAAAGTAGAAAATCCAACAACTGGTGTATGGTTGGTGAGGAAAGGAGTTAAAGGTAAACTCCTTATTGGTCAGCTGTAGAATCCACGAAGGATCAGCCTTTCAATGATTAGTTATAATATGTATCGCAGTATGGGAGGGAGAAGTTCTACCTGGACAGGAAGCTTGCCAGTCCATTATTAGATCTAATGGTTGGCTAAAATCACCCCCGATAATGGCTGGGATATCTGCATGTTTAAACAGAATTGCAGAGATGGGCTGAAAAAAAAGTGAGAAACATTCATGCTCGGAACATAAACGTTAAGGAGTAGGAGAGGTACATCATGAATCATAACCTTGACTGCAATCCATCTGCCATCTGGGTCCTCCTCTTGTTATAGTATAGAGAATGGAAGCCATTTATTAATCACAATAGCTACCCCCCTTTTTTTATGATACGTCAAAGTATAAGCCACTTGCCTAACCCAATCCTTTTTTATTTTCAGAAATTCGGTATATGACAAATGGATCTCTAGTAAAAAGTCTAAGTCTGATGCAGGGGTTTAAAACTGGATAACACCTTTTTTCATTTATATAGTGATTTAAACCATTGAAGTTTAAGGAATAAACTTTAAGGTCAGTAGCCATGAAACTGAGAAAAAGAGAGAGAATATTCACACACTCCATCAGAGTTAAATGAGTGACATCAGAAAAGACACAAAATGATAAAATGCCCTTTAAGAAATATAGATCTTGATAAGTAAAGTACATTACTTCTGAAAAGAACTGGAAAAAAAAGGAAAAGGAAAAACAAAACATATGAGGTGCATGTAAAAAAGAAAATAATACACCAAGGGGAAGGAAAAGGGCTCTGTGAGTTGAAGTAATAGGCAGCTCATAAACTCCAGTTAACATTCAGATCTTGTGGTTACACAGTAGTCTTCCTGAAAAATATTGTTAATGGATAATCAATAAAGAAAAAACTGTATAAACACTATCTAGTGCATTCAGACAGTGCTATAGATATGCCACATAAGCTGAAAATACTTCTGGTATAACAAAACTTGGGCAATTGGCCACAAACTAAAAAAATTAAAATGAACTCATCCACTAGGTTCAGGAGCGGGTTTTCTGTTCACTGGTGGGAGAAAGTATTTCAGCCGAGCAATAAGAAGTTTCCATATGTGGAGTCACAAAAATTAAAGTATCCATATCGGAAGAAGATTTCAAAGAATCCAAAAATGACTGTAGATCATTCGGTGAGTCATAAGTTATGGTCACGTTCTTGTGGGTAACTCTCCTGCGGGATGAGTATAGAAGGCCATATTTCGCATTGATCTTTCTTTGGCCTAGATTTTCTAAGACACTGAGGCGTCATGAATCACGTGGTACAGGGGGGGCGGGTGGCGAAGCGGGGGGTGGGCCTGCGAAAGCCGGCAGCGATTACACCTCTGCGGTGCGATCGCTGCCGGCTTTCACACCCAATAGCGCCATCATAAAAGGTGGCGCTATTGGGCGCAAAATACACAGCAAAAAGGGTTCTTACCTTTTCACTGTCCGCCATATCTTCGCTGCATCTGTCCCGGTGCCGCCCCGACTCCTCCTGTTCCGGTCTTGATGCCGCTCCTTTTTAGTGATCGCACACAAAAAGGGACTTTTTGCGTGCGAAAAGTCCCTTTTCGCGTGTGATCACTTTGAAAAATGACCCCCTTAGTCATGGTCATAGCGCAAGAATCTGTTTTTTTTGCAGTGAGCCAGGGATTGAGCAAGATCAGGTACAAAGATCATCCACATCAATTCAAAATGTATTGGCCACTTAACCTTGGCTGTAGGCAATATATTTAAAGCTTGCTGGTATTGTAGGACCTTAAGAATAACTAATCAAAGGTATTTAGAATGAGAAAGAGATCAAGAAGGCACCCTGTGTGCATGCTCAATCTCAAGCGGAGGCTCGAATCTAATTTGGAGGCACATGGGGATGATTTTTTTTAAATAGGAAAGAATATTTATAGCTTCTTTCCCCTCAGAGATGACCTGGATCCTCAAATTATTCTTCCTGTTACAATTGGAGAGGTCTTCAATGTCTCATTGAAGCACTGCTATCTTGGATGTTACAGCACGAAGTTCTGAATTGGCATCCTCACATAAATCCAGGCATTTTCCACAGTCTTGAGGCAGTCTTGAGGCAGAGCCGCAGCGCGGCCCTGCCTCAAGTACCAGAAGTGGCGCGAACCTCAGGGGTGTCCCCCTGAGATGATATCATCTGCTTCAGATATTTAAAGGTCTTTGAATTGCTAACAACTCGAGCTAGCAGGGAATTGCAACGAACTCGCTACATCTTTCCAAGCTACTCTGCCTCCTTGGACTTACCAGGGGTACCCGCTCCTCGGGGGCCTCGCTCTCTCTCTTTTTTGTAGGTTGAAGTCTGGAACCGGCACTCGCTCCTCGAGGGTCCTCGTTCCCAGACTTCTTCGGAATTCACTTCTGCCTGGAAGTCATCGCTGCCTACTACATCTGTGAGTTACTATCACACTCTCAGAGCTTTCCATGGAACCAGGTACTCGCTCCTCGAGGGCCTACTTCATTCCAGCTCCTGGGCTTCTATGAGACATTGTGTGAGTGTTACCATCAGATTCTATCCATGAACTCTGCATACCCTGCCTACTCATTATATTTCAGTTTCTCTACAGCTCAGCCTCCAGGGATCGCTGTTCCAGTATCTGAGGGACTACAGCCCAGCCGGGCATTCCAGCTCACTACTGCCACCTCTGGTGGTTCATAATACTGTCTAATAAAAGAACTAGTGTGTGTCTGTCTCCTAACTCTGAGCCTGACCGGTGGTCCCTCTCGGGATCACCCCCCCGGGGGCATGGTCATCTGCCACCGATCCAAGGATCCACCCACAACTCTCCTAAATAATATCAGAGTGCTAACTCCTTGCAACAGATTAATAACACCTGTTCTGCTAAATCCAGACTTTACTAAGCCCTTTATAGTACAGACAGACACATCAGAGGTGGGGCTAGGAGCTATCCTCACACAAGAGAAAGAAGACGAAGAACATCCAGTAGCCTTCATTAGCAGGAAGCTACTACCTCGAGAGAGACACTATTCAACAATAGAAAAAGAGACATTAGCTGTCAAATGGGCCTTGGAGCTTTTCGTTATTATCTGCTGGGCCGCAAGTTCACGCTGGTAACAGATCACCAGCCTCTTGTCTGGGTCTCTCAGAATAAGGAGTACAATGGACAAGTAATGAGGTGGTTTCTGGCACTGCAACCCTTTGACTTTAAAGTTCGACACAGAGCAGGGAAGGCAAATATAAATGCAGACTTCCTTTCTAGGGAAGTCTCCCTTGAACAGGCAGGTGCTCAACTAAGGAAGATTGAGCCGAGGGGGAGGGAATGTGATAGAGTATATGACAGAGAGCCTCAGGCTGCCTGTGATAGAGTATATGACAGAGAGCCGCAGACTGCCTTAACGGACTGGCTCCAGCTATCTGGCCTGGTCCACCTTAAGACAGGCAGGCAGGAAAGGGATCCTCGGGTGGGGGCATTTCCCTGAGACAAGGGATACAAAGGTGAGGCCATGAGAGAGTTAGACAGGCCCCAGGGAAAAGAAGGAAGCTGTAATGCTGTGTCCTTTTGAAAGTGTTCTTGCATTGTGAGTCTGCTGAGGTAAGCAGCCATTTTACTTCTGTCTTGTTGGACTTTTTCAATAAACCTGATGAAAAGCAGAACAGACTCCAGACTGGTCTGTTCTCCAGCTTTCCCTAGTCTTAGACCACTCCAACGGTATCACAGGGATAAACTACTGCAATATGGTTAAAGTAGTGAGAGTCTTGAAGTGCTGATAGATCAGGATGCCATCTTCTTTGATGCTTACTAGCAATGTCCCTTTGTGACTTTTTAAAATCTGCATAAGCAACACTTTTAAAATAGACTGCATGAGCAACACTTTTAAAATAGACTTGTGAATGTGTTTGTAACTCACTTTTACTAAACCTCTTTGGCATAATCCAGTCATCCCCATGTGGAAGGTAAATTTGGTCCAGTCTAAGGCAACTGGACATGCTCCAGCACAGAATATGAGTGAAACTGTGAGAAGGAGTTGAAGAAGAAAAAATCTGCAGGTGACGTTATCAGTAAGGACATGCATTTGTTTGAAATGAAATCAGCAATGTCAACATTTCCTATTTTATTTCATAATGTTTTCAAATGGAAATAAAAGAAAAATCAACAACATTTTGTTGGTTTACTTACATTTCGTTTAAAAAAAAAAAAGAGAAAAGACCAACCTAGGCAGTCTGAAGAATTCCTGAGGGACAAGAGGTGAGTGGACATACTCCTACCCCTCTGGAACCCCTTGAATGGGGTAAGTAAGAGCTGGATAATTCCTGGCACTGGAACTATTTTGGGGAGGGTGAAGAAGTGTGGAAGCCCAGGGAGGTCCCATTTTGGATTTTTTTAAGTTTTTGGTTTTATGTTTTGTTTAATGTTTATTTAATTTCTACAAAGGAACAGAAGCAAAATATTAGGGATGTGAATCGTGTCCTCGATCGTCTTAACGATCGATTTCGGCTGGGAGGGGGAGGGAATCGTATTGTTGCCATTTGGGGGGGTAAAATATCGTGAAAAATCGTGAAAAATCGTGAAAAAATCGAAAAATCGAAAAATCGCAAAACCGGCACATTACCCCCTAAAACCCACCCCCGACCCTATAAATTAAATCCCCCACCCTCCCGAACCCCCCCCCCAAATGACTTAAATAACCTGCGGGTCCAGCGGCGGTCCGGAACGGCAGCGGTCCGGAACGGGCTCCTGCTCCTCAATCTTGTTGTCTTCAGCCGGCACCATTTTCCAAAAATGGCGGCGAAAAATGGCGGCGGCCATAGACGAACACGATTGGACGGCAGGATGTCCTTCCGGACCCCCGCTGGACTTTTGGCAAGTCTTGTGGGGGTCAGGAGGCCCCCCACAAGCTGGCCAAAAGTTCCTGGAGGTCCAGCGGGGGTCAGGGAGCGATTTCCCGCCGCGAATCATTTTCGTACGGAAAATGGCGCCGGCAGGAGATCGACTGCAGGAGGTCGTTCAGCGAGGGTTCCGGCGCCTCGCTGAACAACCTCCTGCAGTCGATCTCCTGCCGGCGCCATTTTCCGTACGAAAACGATTCGCGGCGGGAAATCACTCCCTGACCCCCGCTGGACCTCCAGGAACTTTTGGCCAGCTTGTGGGGGGCCTCCTGACCCACACGAGACTTGCCAAAAGTCCAGCGGGGGGCCGGAAGGACCTCCTGCCATCCAATCGTGTTCGTCTATGGCCGCCGCCATTTTTCGCCGCCATTTTGGAAAATGGCGCCGGCTGAAGACAACAAGATTGAGGAGCAGGAGCCCGTTCCGGACCGCTGCCGTTCCGGACCGCCGCTGGACCCGCAGGTTATTTAAGTCATTTGGGGGGGGTTCGGGAGGGTGGGGGATTTAATTTAAAGGGTCGGGGGTGGGTTTTAGGGGGTTTTAATGTGCCGGTTTTGGTAAGTCTTGGGGGGGGGGGATTAAGGAGGGTGAGGGGTTTAAATTTTTATTTAGATCAACAATCGCGATTTCCAACGTATTCAATATAGCTATGTTGAATACGTTGGAAATCCGATCGTTTACGCCTCATCATTTTTTTAAGTTAAAAAAAAAAATAAGTTGCATTTTTCCATTTAAGTTCAAAACGAATGCACACCCCTACTGAAGACTACATTTATGGGAATACAAAGAAGAAAGACAGAAAGTGATTTAAACTGTGAACTAACTCTTAGACAGTTTTGTAAAATCTGTAATTCTATGTAGATTTATTGTGAAGTTGAGATCATGGTAGGGATAGTAAAACTTTATACTATCTGAATCAAACGGCAAACTGATATCTGTTTCAGTGTCAAGTGTTATCATCCATGATATATGTCAGTGTAATAAAATCTTGCCATAATGTCAAAGTCAGCAAGATGAAACAATTCAACTGGTGTGGACACTGGCCTTTATTAAGAGTTGCATGAATACACTGAGCAAAATAGCCTTTTTGAAGAGAAGATAAATCCTGATGGCTTTCAGTGCTAGCTGAAAGAAAAGTTTTATACTGTTGCAGTAGAATCAGGGTTGCACCCTGCACAGAGGGAATGAGGCATTTTTCCGCTTAGATTATGGCACAATAATAATAAATGTTGGCATGGAACTCTGAACATGAAGGACACAAAGACTGGAATACAAACAGTCTAACTTCAGTTAGTCAGCTAGAGTGACTCACTGCTCTCTTGATTAACAATTGTTGGTACCTATTCAAACCAAATCACACTACCTCAACACCTTTCCAAGGTGAGTAACTGAACTGAACTTTTCAACCTTTTTACTTAGGTATACACTGCTCCTAGCTTTTTTACTTAGGTATACACTGCTCCTAGCTTAATTCTAGCTTCTGGCTACTTTTTTTTTAATACAAACACTCAGTTCTGCTTACTAGCTGCCTTACAGACTTTTAAAAATAAACACACTAACTACTGCTTACTAGCTGCCTTACTGACTGACTATTTAAAAATACAAACGGTCTAACTTGTTTATTCGCTACCTTACTATTAAAAGCACAAACACACTAAATAATAGGGATGTGAATCATTTTTTGACGATTTAAAACAATCGTCAGATATATTTTAAATCGTCAAAAATCGTTGAGTCGTGATACAATAGAAATTCCCCCGATTTATCGTCGTAAATCGGGGGAGGGCGGGGAAAACCGGCACACCAAAAAAGCCCCTAAACCCACCCCGACCCAATAAAATGAATCCCTTACCTTCCCCCACCCTCCCGAACCCCCCCAAAGCCTTTTACGAGTACCTGGTGGTCCAGTGGGGGCGCGGGGACCGATCTCCTGCTCTCGGTCCATGGCGCCCATTTTGGCTGCCACTCAAAAATGGCGCCAATGGCCCGATAAAAAAAAACCCCACCCGACCCTTTAAAAACGACCCCTTAACTTCCCCCACCCTCCCGATCCCCCCCAAAACATTTTAAAATTACCTGGTGGTCTAGTGGTGGTCCCGGGAGCGATCTCCCGTTCTCAGATCATCGGCTGCCACTCATAAAGATGGCGCCGATGGCCCTTTGCCCTTACCATATGACAGGGTACCCGTGCCATTGGCCGGCCCCTGTCACATGGTAGGAGCACTGGCTGGCCGGCATGGTGGGTGGTGTGCAGGGGTCCAGGAGCGACCTCCTGCACTTGAATCGTTTTGCCGTACGGCCGGCGCCATTTTGCGCAAAATGGCGCCGGCCGTACGGCAACACGATTTGACTGCAGGAGGTCGTTCCCGGACCCCCGCTGGACTTTTGGCAAGTCTTGTGGGGGTCAGGAGGCCCCCCCAAGCTGGTCAAAAGTCCCTGGGGGTCCAGCGGGGGTCCGGGAGCGATCTCCTACGCTCCTGATGTCATTTTGCCATACAAACTGGCGCCGGCCATACGCTGTATGGCCGGCGCCATTTTGTACGGCAAAACGATTCGAGTGCAGGAGGTCGCTCCCGGACCCCCGCTGGACTTTTGGCAAGTCTTGTGGGGGTCAGGAGGCCCCCCCAAGCTGGCCAAAAGTCCCTGGGGGTCCAGCGGGGGTCCAGGAGCGATCTCCTACGCTCCTGATGTCGGGGGACAAAAACATTTCTACAACGCACCGCAGGCCCGAGAGTAAAAGATCACACCGGGACCCCCGCTCTGGACCCCAGGTAATTTAAGGCATTTTGGGGGGGTTCGGGAGGGTGGAGGATTTATTTTAAAGGGTCGGGGTGGGTTTTAGGGTTGTTTTAGTATGCCGGTTTTTCCGCCCTCCCCCTTCCCCTCCCCCTTCCCCCGATTTACGATTTTTGACGATAAATCGGGGGAATTCCTATTGTATCGCGCTTCTAACGATTTTTGACGATTTAAAATATATCGGACGATATTTTAAATCGTCAAAAAATGATTCACATCCATAGTAGACTCCCTACTCCTGCAAGATCCCAGACTGCAATAGGTTTCCTTTGAATTCTCACAGTCCTACCTGGATCCAGCGAACGTCACACAGTGACCCAATCTGCACCTGTGTCCCATTCAAGGATCCTAGTGTAAAGGGTCTTCCTTGATGCTCTTCAGCCTCTTATTGGTAGTTTTTCTTCTTCTGAGCCTTCCAGAAGGGAAGGTGTTAAGTCTCAACAAAAGAAAGAGAGGGTAAACAACACTTCCCCTTTGCCAAAAACAAGGTATCTCACTAACTGTTCTAATATCTTCTGGGACCACTGTCCCTGCAGCCCTTCCTTAACTTTTGAAGAACACTAACTGGACTTGGTGATCTGTCCTCTGAATCCAGAGGGGGTAATCTTTACTCAGAGCTCCAGGCTGCAACACAGGCAAAATAATACTTAGCACAGTCCAAATCCTCATAAACTCCCTTGATTTCTCTATATCTGAACCTATCCTGACAGGGAGTGTGCAGGTAGGTGTTTTTTCCCAAATGTATCTGGGGTGAAGCTGGAGATCCAATCCAATAGGGCTCATCTCTCCTCAACTCCTCCTGAATCTAGCTGTAGTCCCCTAGTTATAGCAGGGTCAAGTAATTCATCTACTTCATAGAGGAGGAGCTGTAAAATGATATTCCCTCTAGCTAGTTGTTTTTCTACCAGGACTAGGTAACATCTAGTGGTCAACCCATAGGGGTGCCACATCAGCTTTGGAAAAATGTTGGAATTTATGGGTAAAAATTGGTTTAAACTAAAAATGAAGGATCCTAAAACTATATTAACCTGGTATGACTTCTCGTTATGCTATATGGGCAGAGTATTCTTTTTGATAATTAAATTAAATTAGATTAGGCAGGCATGACTTCTTGTTAGGCTATATTTACAGAGCATTATTTTTGGTAATTAAATTAAATTAGATTATGCTGGTATGATTTCTTGTTATGCTATATGGACAGAGCATTCTTTTTGATAATTAAATTAAATCATATAATACTGGTATGAAATCGCTTTATGATATATGAACAGATTATTCTTTTTGATAATTAAATTATATTATGCTGGTATGACTTCGCATTATGCTATATGGATAGAGAATTCTTTTTCATAATTGATATTTCCTTGAATTGTAATTTTTGCCTCTTACAATGTATTTATTTATTTATATTTGTATCTCGTACTGTCACCAGTTCTCAGTGGGTAACAGGCTTACAATCATAAATTATGACAATAAATCAAAGAATAAACAAACATATCCAAATAAACATAACCAAAATCAAACAAATAGAAAACATATGATCCTAAAACATTAGCACACTGCAAAACTATTGTAATATAAACCAAATGCTAAAATGCTCATCCAATATAATGAAATCCCTTAAAAATTAACTGCCACTATCCATTCATACACCAAATTAAAAATACGGTCCTGACAGTACTTACGGGTAGATTTTTAAAAAATACGCGTGTGCATGCAGGGGGGGTAGATTTTCCCAGTTTACTCATGGTGACATGATCGGGCCTCCCCCAGTTCCCTCCCACTCCACTCCAATTAGGGAGCGGACTGGGAGGGAACTTTTCTAGCCCCCTACCTACCCTCCCTCCCTCTTCCCCTCTCTTCCACAACCCTTTTGAAGGCCTTACCTTTTAGTTGTTTTCTTGTTTTCAATCTTATGCCAGCTGTACCGGCAGCCTCCAGCTCCGCCCCACCCCGCCCCCTGGACCGT
Organism: Rhinatrema bivittatum; assembly: GCF_901001135.1. Taxonomy (NCBI): domain Eukaryota; kingdom Metazoa; phylum Chordata; class Amphibia; order Gymnophiona; family Rhinatrematidae; genus Rhinatrema; species Rhinatrema bivittatum. The sequence continues at coordinate 153,287,642 of NC_042615.1, forward strand.
CCCTCCCCACCCTCCCGGGACCGCCTCTTGGAAGAGGCCTGGCTCTTGTACACATAACGGGGATTACACATGTGGCTGAGCCTCTTCTAAAATGCGAGCAGCACGTGCAAGGCCCAGACATGAGTGTAACCCCCATTTTCCCCGTGCGCAGGGGATTAAAAATCAGGCCTTTAGTGTATAACAGGTTCTGAAGGTTAATCGTTAAAAGCTCGTAAAAATAGGTGAGCTTTAAGCATCTTTCTGAATTATAAAAAAGAGGATTCATCCTTGAGATCCTCTGGGAGAGCATTTCATAGGAGTGGACCAGCAATTCCAAATTGCTCATGACTGACAGTCTAATGAGCTTAACAGAGGGCACATCTAATAAACTATGAAAAGAAGATTTAAAACCCCCTAAAACCCACCCCCGACCCTTTAAATTAAATCCCCCACCCTCCCGTACCCCCCCCCCCCAAATGACTTAAATAACCTGCGGGTCCAGCGGCGGTCCGGAACGGCAGCGGTCCGGAACGGGCTCCTGCTACTGAATCTTGTTGTCTTCAGCCGGCGCCATTTTCCAAAATGGCGCCGAAAAATGGCGGCGGCCATAGACGAACACGATTGGACGGCAGGAGGTCCTTCCGGACCCCCGCTGGACTTTTGGCAAGTCTTGTGGGGGTCAGGAGGCCCCCCCCAAGCTGGCCAAAAGTTCCTGGAGGTCCAGCGGGGGTCAGGGAGCGATTTCCCGCCGCGAATCGTTTTCGTACGGAAAATGGCGCCGGCAGGAGATCGACTGCAGGAGATCGACTGCAGGAGGTCGTTCAGCGAGGGTTCCGGCGCAGTAGCAGGAGCCCGTTCCGGACCGCTGCCGTTCCGGACCGCCGCTGGACCCGCAAGTTATTTAAGTCATTGGGGGGGGGGGGTTCGGGAGGGTGGGGGATTTAATTTAAAGGGTCGGGGGTGGGTTTTAGGGGGTTTTAGTGTGCCGGCTCACGATTCTAACGATTTATAACGATAAATCGTTAGAATCTCTATTGTATTGTGTTCCATAACGGTTTAAGACGATATTAAAATTATCGGACGATAATTTTAATCGTCCTAAAACGATTCACATCCCTAAGAGAAAGCACATTTAAAATCACCATGGGCTTTTCCTAGAGGTCTGTAATAAGGGTATCTACCTACACAGATGTACACTCATCAATTTGGACTTTAATGAATCTGTAAATTTTATTTTAACACAAAACTAAAGAAAGAACAATCTATTATTATAACTCTAAAAAATCTATAATTATATGGTAACATAGTAACATAGGAATGACATTAGAAAAAGACCAAATGGTCCATCCAGTCTGCCCAGCAAGCTTCCCATGGTAGTAAATGCCGCTCTATGCAAGTTACTTCATGATTCTGTTAAGAGTAGTAACTGCTGCTCCATGCAGGTTACCCCCAGGCCCCCTACCCCCATGCTTTTTTTCATTCATTCTCATCCTCTAGCATTCAGTGATCTACAGAGTTCATCCCATGCACAGTTTTAGTCTTCACCACTTCCTCCGGAAGGTCATTCCAGGCATCCACCACCCTCTCTGAGAAGAAATATTCTCTGACATTGGTTCTAAGTCTTCCTCCCTGGAGTTTCAAATCATGACCCCTAGTTCTACCAAATTGTTTCCAATGGAAAAAGTCTGTTGTTGACCATGAATCATTTACACCTTTTAAGTATCTGAAGGTCTGTATTATATCACTCCTGCTCTTCCTCTCCTCCAGGGTATACATATTTAGGTTCTTCAACCTCTCCTCATAAGTCATTTGATGGAGACCACCCACCATTTTGGTTGCCCTTCTCTGGACCGCCTCCATCTTGTCTCTGTCCCTTTTGAGATACGGTCTCCAGAACTGTACTCCAGGTGAGGCCTCACCAAGGACCTGTACAAGGGAATTATCACTTCCGTTTTCTTACTAGATATTCCTCTCTATATATAGCCCAGCATTCTTCTGGCTTTAGCTATCACCCTGTCGCATTGCTTTGCCAACTTCAGGTCATTAGACACTATCATTGAATATTCTTTACATATTTTTACATATTTGTTACACTCAAAATATATTCTGACTCCATTTTACAGCATTATAATAAATGATCTAACAAAGTATTTATCTTGTTATAAATAGACATCAAAATATCACTACAAAGCAATTACAATTTCAGACTTTCTAACCCTCCTCTCACATTCCCTTATACCTCTACCATATTATGCATCATTCCCCTTTAAAATTAATCATATTACTGGAAAATTAACTAGGAATGTGAAAACAATGTAGATAGTTCTATAAATTACTAAAGAACAGTCCAGAGACATAAAATATCCACAGTTGTGAAACTAAAAGTTCTTTCGCTGATGTGTCAATTTCTTTGATAATCATAGTGGACCCCTCATTTTCTTTGATGGTGTATTGAATTTCTTCATAATAATGATGCAACTTATCAACTGTCAATCATGTTCTCAAAAGGGCTTGCAAAAAACTCCTATTGTTCCCAAAAGAACCTGAAATGGCATATTGAATGTCTTCATGTTAATGATGTAACTTATCAATAATCAGTCACATACTCAAAAACACCTTCAAAGAACTCCTGTTCACCTTATCTGTGAGAGGACTCCTTGCATTATCCTTCTCACTCTCAGATGTCTCCCAGTCTGTTTCTCATCCCAATTTCAGGAAGCCATAATCAATTGTCAGTCACGATCTCACAGATCCCTTCAAAGGATTCCCAAATTCCCAGCACTGCAGCGTTTCAGCACAACTGTGCCTGCGTCAGGGGAGTTATCATGTATTTTACAAAAGTATAGAAAAATAACAAACATATATAGTAAAAACTTAGAATATCTTTAGAAACTGTATAATCCATTACTTACCTCCTTTCTCCAATGATGTGCAAACCAACCGGCCTGGCATAAAAAGGCAATTAAAGGGCTAAGAAACATGATGGAAATTTAAATTTCCCTTGCCCAATTAAAAGATCCATAAATCTTAGACTTTACTGTGTAAGAACACACCCCTCTTGTCCTATTCATTCTACAAGTGGACATGAAAGAAAACTGATGTTGAAACGCTCACTAAACATTCTAGCTAGGAGAACCTGAATAGGAAACAGCCTTCTAACACTGCTTTCCATCACCCCATTTCAAAAACTCTGTGATTATGGACCTTAAAGAAAACAGACACTGAAACCCAAATGATACCCCAAATACAAATGAAACCCCCACACATGCTACCATTTAAGCAAACTATAGGAGACAAAAAAAGGGAAGAACAATGCAGCTGTGTAACATGAGCTGCCAGCCCAGGAAACACAGAATGAAATTGAAAATATTATCAAACCCTTAGTGTGAAGGTACTTAACTGGCCATTGAATAGATTAGTCAGATATTCAGGTAGGGGATTTGCATGTCACAGCCCCCAAGACATTTGCTGTTAATTTTGTAGGAAGTATCACTAAAACATCAGAGGATTCAAACTCCTAAATTATAGAACTATGACTGGGAAAGAGATTTATTAGAGAAATGTACTGGAAATCAGTCCTAGAAAGCAAAATGATTTTCACCCTGATTAACAAGGGTATTCAGACACATGGGTACCTAGATCCCAGACAACAGGGGGAAAGGTTGGGCAGGATAGAGGGGTGTGTGCATGGTCTCTCTCTGTGGTCCTGCCTGGGTCTTTGCCTTTTGACTGAGAGGTGACCCACACAGGGTCAGACAGCAAATAAAGGAAAAGCCAGGCTGAGAGAAGGTGACTTTTCCAAGCTTGGTAACAGCATATGACTAGCCATGAACTTAGCAGAGCTAAACTCACTAAATGCTGAGACTGTGAAGGGCCAGAACCACTGAATACTAAAATATCCATGGGCTTAGTGGGACTATAAACCCATGCCAAGGAAAACTTTCTTACCGAGGGAGGAGAACTAAAGAACAGTAACAGGCCTGGAAGTGGAGTGCCCCTCCCCTTCAGTAAGGGGACCCCAGCAGCAGATATGGAGATCAAGTGGTCCTCCTTTGAGCAAGGGGACCCCAGCAGCAGTTTGGGAGGTGGAGTCAGGTCTCCCAGGAGGTCAGGGACCCCACTGGCAAAATGGGAGGTGGAATTGGGGCCCCCAGGAAGGCAGGAACCCCAGTGGCAGACCTAAAGGTGGAGTCGAGTCCCCCAGGAGGGTGTGGACCCCAGCGGCATACCAGAAGGTGGAGCCAGGGCCTCCAGGAAGGTGGTAACCCCAGTAACAGATCTGGAGGTAGAGTCAGGTCCCCCAGGAGAGCAGAAACCCCAGTGGCAGACCTGGAGGTAGAATCGGGGTCCACAGGAAGGTGGGAACCCCAGTGGCAGACCTGGAGGTGGGGCCAGGTCCCCCAGGAGGGTGAGAACCCCAGTGGCAGCCTGGGAGGTGGTCAGGTCCCCTAGGAGGGCATGGATACCAGCAGAAGTCTGGGAGGTGGAGTCTGATCCCCCAGGAGGGCATGGACCCCAGCAACAGACTGAGAGGCAGAGTCAGATCCCCCAGGAGGGCACAGACCCCAGCATTGTCACAGACCTTTCAGTGGCGTAGAAGGAGATGGTTTAGATATAGCAGACCCACCAGGCCAACACTGCTTACAATCCCAGTTGCATCTGTTTACATAGGTAAGATGGGATAAAAGGGGGAGGATAATAATAATTCTTGAGTAAGCATGAACACAAGAGGTCCCTTCTATTCTATAGAGTGGTATACTGTGGGGACCAACAGCCACAAATTGCCAAATATTAAAAGTTTTTGCTACCTTGTAGAAACGTATATAGTTGTATAGACTGAGACTACAAACCACAAGTAGATGTGTGTTGCTTCACATTGAATTAGCAAGGTACCTAGTCATGTAGAAATGTATATACTTGTATAGTCTAATAAACCTGTATATATTTGTACATACTGCTAGCCTTGTTCACAATCCCATTTGTTTTCCTGAGGTGAAGGCAGGGAAATCCCACACACTAACGCCTTCTTCCATAGATGAGGGCACCAGACACCAAGAATGTGAGAACCAACGGAGTCTGCCCTAGGGGGCTCCTGCCAGGTTGGTCATGGACCCAGGAATGCCGTGCAAGGTAAGCAGTCAAAGGGGCATTACACAAACCTTATATAAATAAATAGTTGTTAACATACAATTGACCAAAAGTTTCTAATCACTTTGATTAAGCAAAACAACTGCAGAAACAGACGATCAAACGGTGGTCAACTCCTAAATCTAATACACCATTAAGCGCCACAGTTACACATAACCTTTGAAGCTTTAAACAAAGCATCCCACTTACCGAGGGACTTGCCAGTAATCAAGGCTCAGCAGACCTTAAAAAGGCTTGAGAAAAGGTTAAAAAACGGCACTCCAATCTACCTCCTTAATTTACCTTCTGGAATGACAGTCCTCCATTTAAAAATATACGATTGTTCTTTCTGTATTAAATATCTATTGAAATCTCTCAGTCTAACCAATGGCACTACTTTCTCCAAAACTATGAATCTCAAATCTACAATCTGATGTTCCTGTTATGTTTTGGTATGGATGTGAACCCTGGGCCGAGGTGAGAGATGTCTACACCTGCAAGGAGGAGCCCTGTGGGCCTCACCGCCAGCAGGCGCGGTCTAAGTAGCTAGGACACAGCTGTAAGATAGACTTTATTAGGGAGGAGAGAGAGAGCATAAACCATGGAGCGGGGAATGCAGTTAAAGGTGCAATTCTTGAGCAGAACCCATGGAGCGGGTAATGCAGTCAAAGTACAGTTCTCGAGCTGAGGGTATTCCCAGGGTAATACCTCAGATGTGACAATCCAGTAGTGGCCCACAGAGCAGGGTACGCCAGACAGTCTTTCTCAGTAGTGTAGCAAATACTTCAGGTATGCAGATCTGGTAGTGGCCCGCAGCATGGGGTATGCCGAAGATGACTGTACGGTGATGATTGTGTTGAGGTAGTCTGAGGTCCTAGAGCTCAGAAGGTGCTTGAGGATGAAGAAACAATATCTTCATTGTTGTTATCGTTGTTATATCCATTGCACCCCTGTTCTATGTAAACCGACATGATGTGAGCTCTTCATGAATGCCAGTATAAAAAAACCTGAAATAAATAAAATAAATAAATATCCTGCAGTGCAGGGTAAGGTATAGCGAATCCTGCTGGTGAGGACACGGTAGTGGCCCGAGGCACAGGGTACACCACAGGGAATTCCAGCAAGGCTTGGCAGAGATGAAGCAAAGTGGTATTCACGAGGAATGGTTCCCAGAGATCAAGGTAGGAAGGCCCTCCGAGGAACAGATAGCCTAGGAACGCGGAAGAGCCCCCAGGGAGCGGGTACTCAGAGCGTTCACACACCGAGACAGGAACAGGAACTGGAAATCCAAGGAGAAGCGGATTCAACAACGAGAAGAACTCCTTGCTAACTCGTAGGAACATTGGGCCAGTCTCTTTAAGTACAGGTAGCGAGATGATGTCATGCGGAGGGGACGCCCCCGAGGTTCCTGCCATGACATGTATATAGGTAGCCCATGCGCACACACGTGCGCGCACCTAAGTGTCTCCAGAAGCAAGATGGCAGTCGACAGCACCCGCGCCATCCCAGGAACACCAGGGAGGTCAGCAGTGACTGGCATAGACTGCCATTCTTCCTTTCCTTTGCACAGGATGCCCTTGAAAATAGAATAGTCCTACTTGAGACTACAGTTATTTTCCTTTCACCCAGTCTGTATCTGTGTCCCAAGGGGGAGATTCAGTAGTGGGTCTCCAACTCGATCTTCATTCTCCTTTCTCTAAGCTTGAACCCTTTATTTGGACCTGTCAGTGAAAAAAGTCTATCACTGAGAGAGATCAGACACACTGCCCAGTTTCCAAAAGAAGAGGAGTGTGATAAACACCTTTTCTCAATCAAAAATGGAAATCTCTCAATCAAAATACCAAAATCATCTGGGGTGCTACTGTCACCATAGTCCTAGAAGGATACCAATAGGTCTGGGGAATGGCCATTACCAGGATAAACCCAGGCTGTATTGAGAAGAGGAGAGAGGACAAGAGGAGGGGTAGAGCAAAGGGGAGGAAAGGAAGTGAAAGAGACAGTCAAAAGAGTAGATGAGAGGAGGAAATGGGATAAGAGAAAGGAAAAGAAGAGAGGAGGAATTTCCATGCTACTTTATATAAATTACTATATCCATATTGGTTTGAAGTGTCTCCCTCTCTAGTTGCTCCAGGCCTGGGCAAGTGGCTCAGGGCACCTGCTTATCTTGAGCCATCATGGCCAAGTGTTCCAATCAGGGCAGCAGCTTGGAAAGCAGTCCCATTCTGCTCATCAACTTCTCTTTTGGTAGCTGCAGTCATTTACCAGTCACTTACAGGTCCCTCAAGGGTCCAGCTCCTGCCACATGCATGGGCTACCTGTTCAATTAGGAAACCCATGCAGGAGGGCTGAGATAGGACAACTGCGGAGCCTGTGAGCATGTGTTGCCTCACAAGCACCATACATTGTGACTTCTGTTGCCAGCACTACAACCATTGCTGGAGGGGGCAGCTTAGCAATCTTTCACACAAGGTGGCAAAACAAGCAGCACCAGCTCTGATTCTGAGCGTGAATGATAACCTCCCTGAGCTGTTATGCTTAGGGCTGAAGTATAGGGAGTCAACATGAAAACAGACAGTTCTGAAACAGCAGACTAGATGAGAATAGTGCCTAAGTATGACAAGATATTTCGGAATGCAAAGTCAAGTTCTGGATGAGATTGAAGCTAGCATCATATCCAAGGCAGGCCACAGGAATAGATGGATCAGGAATAGCACTAAAGCCAGGATCACAGCAGGAAAAATGTCCAGGAGAGAACGAGAAACAGACAGGTACTTACAGGCCAAGAACAAACAAGAGCTAGAACTGGACACCAAAGCTAGGGAAAAAAATCCAAATTGTTGCTTCAGCCAAAAGCTCAGCCTGCAGCAGAAGTTAAATACACTAGCCAGTCAGGGTTAGTTTCTGTTGATCCAGTCAAATGAAAGAGGGTTAAGACAGATGACAAACTCTCAGGAAAAATGAGTTAATTGGAATGCATCCAGCACTGGATGATAGAAATAGTTCATTAGTCAAAGCTGCTATAAGATTTGTGAACCCTTGGGTTGTGGTATGGTTGGCTCAACCTACAAAGTCCTTGCCAACCTACAAGGTCCTTGCAAACAGTGGGCAGATGTATGCTGGGAAGAGCCTTTGGGTTCCGGTGACCAGGAGGTCCTAGGCAAGAGTCTCTAAGGATGAGGCAAGAGTGTAGGTCCAGTATCAGCTAGGGTTGGAGGCAGGTGGCAGACTAGAAGGGTCAGTGTCCAAGCAACGGTCTGAGGCAGGCTGCAGGCAAGAATGGTCAAAGTCCAGGCAAAGGTCAGATCCAGAAGTTAGTCTGAGAGCAGGCGGAGGAGACAAGCAGAAGGAACGACATGGAAGTGCAGGAAGGAATGCAAGGGCAGGATAAGACAAGGCAGGCTGGGTTGGAGAAATGAGGCAGGCACAGGAACAGGAAGCTGGAAGAAGCAGCAACTCATGCTACACACACGATGTAGGCAACTCGCTACTGAGGTGTCTGTTCATTGCGATTGAGGTTTAACTACCCAGCCACATGATATCATCTCTGAGCACTGGTTGCAGGGGTTCCCGCCGCAGGGCCTTTAAGAGCAAATGGGCACCACGCACCTATGGGGAATCCTGGGGCGAGCATGCTGGCGGCATTCTTGCTGCCATGAAGAGGAGTACAGTGGCTCGTGGAGGCGACCCGCAAGCTGGTAAAAGTAACAGCTGCTAACTGGAACCAGCAGACATGGAGTAAAGAGAAGGAAAAATAACCTGAAGTAAAGAAAGCCTGTAATCTATTAGAGTAGGCATATGTCAGCATTCTCAAGAATAATATGCAGTAGGAATTTAAAATAGAACTGTATTTTGTATACAGGGCTTTTCATCTTTTTATAGCTTTTGAGAAGGAGTGAGTAGACTAGAATCTCCTCAGAAAAAGATCAGTGAGAACTGTAACTGAATAGAAGGTAACTAAGGCCCAATAATTCAACCCCTAAAACAGAACAGTGCCACAGGTGGTCTTACAATAAATTGCACCCTCTTGAAGGCTTTATCTTATAGTTTGTATATTTTAACAATCTTAGTTGTTGTATATTTCAACATAATTTACCACAAATGGTATTACAGAAGGTACAGGGAAGCATGAGCACAGAAGCCCCACTTGAATAACATAGATAGAGCTAATAGTTGATTTTGGTACCCTTACTGGTAAATGCAGTCCAAATGTGACAAGAATTCAAAGCTTGAATACAGCATAAAAGATGAGGAATTTGAAAAAATGATGCCAGCAGTGGCAGTCTCTCTGGCAGTCATGTTAGCATGCTATGTGTTATCTGAGTTCATTGTATTGTATCATATTGCCATAGCAGATGTAGTGTTGGAGGGTGATAATTTATTTGTCATATGGAAAGATAGAAAATATAAATGGTAAAAAGTACAAATGTTCCCCTTGAACAGAAATGAAAATGAGATTTGTGTCTTATCAAACTTTTCATGGTTAAAGAATATTAAATAAAATAAAATATATGATTAAATTTAAGTCATTGAAGAGCTCTACTTTGCCAAGTGAAGTGTCAGCATAGGGTGTTATGTGATGATCATCACTGAAACTATGACAATATTGTACTCTTTTTTTAATGGCTTTGTGACACAAAACCTTTGTGGCTGTGACCAAGCTCCCAGTGTATCATGCCCCGGAGGTGCCTGTTTGTAATCATAGAGAGGGCGATAATTCAGCACTATTTAGCCAGATAAGTATGGATTTATTTGGCTAAGTGGTGGTGGCTAAATATTTGGTACCATTCAGTGGCCACCACTTAGTTGGATAAGTGCTTGTTGGATAAGTAGTTAGTCGGATAAGTTGTGGGTGGGATATGGGCATTCTAGGGAGTAGCTACTTGATCAGCTAATTGAGTCCTAGATTCATCAAAATGCTATAAAAAAAATGCAAAATGCGATAAAAAAAAAAAGGGGGGGCATGGTTAGGCTAATTTCCCTGTGACCAATATGTCACTCTACTATTTATACCATTGTAAGGGGGGCACTATTACATCGGAGTGAGGTTTGAGTGGTAGGGTAGGTTTTGGGGGGCAGTTTTACATATACAGGCAGAAGTATGAACAGCAAAGGTGCCATCAGTGAAGATTTTCTGTCATTTGGAGTGATGAAAGATAAAAAAAGGAGTTGATTTGTACAATGACCTCTCTACCTAGCTTGATTGCAGTTAGGTAGAGAGTACTATTTACCACATGCATTAGGGCTTTAATACAGGGTAATTTATAATTTCACATTAGTGTTAACACCCTAACGTGAAATGATTAATGACCCTGTTAACTGGATAAGTAGTGCTATTCAAAGATAAGAGATAAGTTAGACCTGCTAAATATTAGGTCTAAAGTTAGCTGGGTAAGACTTACCTGACTAACCAGCAATGTATTTGGGGATATTCAATGGCATAGCTGTGCTGCTCAATATCCTTTGTAAGTTAGTCAGATAAGTTTTACCCGGCTAACTTACTTAGCTGTTCATCTTTGAATATCTACCTCATAGAGCCATGGTTCCCAAAACTGTCCTGAAAGACCCCCAGCCAGTCAGATTTTCAGGACATTCACAATGAATATGCATGAGATAAATGTACATGCACTGCCTCCATTGTATGCAAATTTTACCACAAGCATATTCATTATGGATATCCTGAAAACACAAGTGGCTGGGGGTCCCCCAGGACAGGTTTGGGAATCTATGCCACAGAGAAAAACTCAAGGAATTCTGATGTCAATAAATAAAGTAATGTTAGTCCATCTAGATGTATAGAAATAAAGGATAAAAAGAAGCACTCATTCTCTCTGGTCTGGATTACTGTAACTCTTTATATAATGGTCTTCCAGACTGAACACTCCGCCCTTTCCAACATCCAAAATTCTGCTGCCCACCTCTTAACAGGTTCTAGACTAAAAGATCATATATCACTTATTTTGTTATATCTTCACTATATTTAATTTATTTTGTTATATCTTCACGAATATTTAATTTAATCCACAATCCTTCAACTATTTGGTTATGTACTACTCTTCGTCTTTATCAGTCCTAGTGGCATTTATGATCATTAGATAAAAATCTCCTCGAGGTCCCAACAGTTAAAATTGCGAGACTAGAAATGACTAGGAAACGTGCTTTCTCAGTGGCAGGTCCTTTACTTTGGAATTCTCTCCCAACTACCCTCAGAATCATATCTAATCCAAATAAATGTAAGAAAATCTGAAAATGTATCTCTCTGTTGTATTGCATTTAACTTAACATACACAGATTAACAATATCACTCCCCCTCTCTGTTTTATATATTTCTTTGCTTTATACCATAATTATCTCTAATTTTAAGCCTTTTAACCCATTTCTATTATATTTTTGACTTGATTGTATGCATTACATTTTATTTTGGTGTTTTACATTGACTTTTATGAATGTGATTTCTGATTTCAGTTTGTAAACCGCTTAAACCACAACCATGTATAAGCGGTATACAAAAACTTTTAAATAAATAAATAAATTACTTAATTTTTAAGTAATACTGTTTTGTTAGACTTATAAAGTATATTTGTGACTATGTTTCAGGAGATATGCCCCTTTTAACAGGTTTGTGAAAAATGAGCTAAGGATGTACCTGAATATACAAGTAAATTGAAGGCTGGATTACAATATCGGTATTTGTTTTCAAAGCTGCAAAGAGTTGTAAAGTAAAAGGATAGGGTTGTGAAAGGTTAACGGGGCCAGAAAATGGAGTGCGACACAGCCTAAGTGATTAGAGCAGCAGGCTGAGAACCAGGGAAACCACGGAGAGAATCCTGCTTTTCCCACTGACTCAGCTTGTGACCTTGAGAAGTCACGTCACACTCCATTGCCTCAGGTACAAAGAGGCATGCATTTTCAAAGGGGGGTTTACACTTAAAAACACCTTGTACACCTGTACATTCGATGTACACGGGCACAAGCAATTTTAAAAGCAGAACACGCATACTCACGTGTTCATGTGTGAAAGTAAACAAAAGCAAAGTGGTCATGTTTGAGGTGTGTCGGAGCATGGTTTGGATGTTCGCATGTGCTTTGGTGTTTTATCATGAATGTATGTGCAAACATCATCAAGAATGCATGAATGCTTTTACACCTGCTATTAAACATGCCAAATTCTAACTTTTATCTTCTCTTTCAACCTAGTGTTCGGCATACTGGCTTCTACCAATGAGTAGAAAGGATAGCTTGCAAGGAATAGCAGGAGAGGAGTGTGGGGGAATTAACTGGGGAATTGTCCTTGCTATAAGTTTGTTTGGTGTCTCATGTAACTTATTTTTTGCCATTATATCTTGTCTAATCTCAGGTTTGCTTCCATTCTTTTGGTGAACCTTTCAGTGGATGGCACTGCATTGGTTTAAACATCCCTAACATAGGGGGTCACAGTAGATGTTCCTGGAGCCACTGTCTCCCAGATTTCTTTTCTCTCTCGCTTGCACCATCCACAACACTGCAGTAAGCCATCAAGGGGGCCAGGGTTCAACCGAAGGGGAGAGGACAAGGTGCCTATTCACGGAGCCCTAAGCTCCTGGGGATAGGTACCTTGTACAGTGTCTCACAGCCAGTCTCTTTTCCACTTCTACTCACTTAGGCAGATCTCTTCAGTGCAGCAGGCTGGTTCTTAGGGTGTAAAAAAAAAAAAAAAAAGCAGAGACTTGAAGTGATGTTCAACAAAAAATAGTTTTCTGCAACTTACAAAAATGGATTCCAAGCAAAAAAATGAAATCATCAAAAGATAAAAACAAGCTGATAGCTCCAAGACCCAAAATGTATCCCTCCAGGCTCAGCCTCTGAATAAGTATCCAAGTCTCCAAAGCTACTTTCCAGAGATGGGAAAGAAAAAAACTATCTTCTTAAAATTATAGGCAGGGAGATGGTGGTGGAAAAACAACGCCCTTCTTTAAAAAGTTGACACAAAAACTTCTACAAAAAAATAAGTTCTTATACCTTCTCCTTCTAAGTTACTACAGTACCCACTTTTGCTAGATGCAGGGCAAAGTAGCACCCAGACAACCTGGGCAACTGCGGACTGCATCTTGACTGGCAGCAGAGCAAACAGCAATCAAACATGTCCCCTCAGGGGGGTTTCCTGCCGAACTGGGAGAAGGTCAGAAAACAAACCAGCTCTCTCAAAAGTAAAAAAATCGAATTGTTTACTCCACTGATGCAGGCAGCGGGCCTACTGGGATCCATTAAGAACAGAACCTTCCATCTCAAACCAAAAACTACATCCAAGCACACCTTCCTTGTGCTCAGCCAAGTTTATAAAGAGGAGCTTAGCCAATCTCAAAACCAGGGGGAATGTTTAAACAACTGGGAAGTATCCAAAAAGGTTAAAAAATCTCCTAGCAACTGAAAAGTTTGGTAAGAATGCAAAGCCAGCCTTACACGTGAGGGTCACTGGGGCTGACTGGGGCTAAGTGAGGTAGATGTGTGAGTGGTATTGAAGAGGGAGAGAGATCAGAGGAGGAGGAGGAGGAGGTACCACTTACAGAGTGAATACAAGATCAAGGCACAGTTTCTGGATTTGTCTGAGATGCAAAATCTTGTGAAGATTCCAGTTCAACAAGGAAACCATGCTATTTGCAGCAGTGAGAGCAGGACCTGTGTCCTTCCACTCAGCGAGGCCACGCCTTTACAGTACATCTCCAGTTCACGCTGGCCCTTGCTTTTTTAGGTACCCGAACCTTCCAGGCACCTCTAGGGGTCACAGTTGCAATAAGTCAGTCATCTCCCTCAATATGCATACATCAGTTTGTGGCTGCATTTTTTCAGGAAAACACAGCAGTATATATATTATATATATGTATCTTTCCCTCAGAGCAGATAGCAGCAATAACAAGTAATTATGACTCATTTCTGGGAGCTATTTGTTGCACTCAGATAGATCTCTATAAGGCTATCTGCAGACAGCAAGGTCACTTTCCGCAACTGCAAATGCTTCCACTCCCTCAACATGCAGGTGGTCTGCAATGCCAAGGGGATCGTCATGGACATCGTGCCCAGGTTTCCAGGGTCCTGACACAATGCCCACATCCTCTCACCGTCAGACATTCACGACCGCTTTCATGATGGTCTCATCAATTTAGGTTGGATTCTAGGTAGGTACGCTCTACTCCCTACAATGACACAGAAACTAACCTCTGCTCTGTTTTCACCCTCTGTTTCCAGGTGGCCTTTGCATCAGAAGGTTTGCTACCAGTGGACAGCCTCGCTGCCTAACAGCTAGGGATATCTCACTCTCCTCTGCCTTCTCTTCTCTAGGTGAGAGAGGATATCCACTCAAAACTTGGTTCACGATCCCGCTGGCATATCCACAAACAGCAGCAGATGTCCACTACAACAGAATCAACTGGCTGACCAGAGCAGTCACTGAGTGAACTTTTGGCCTACTCAAACATGTGTCCGCTGCCTCGACAGATCAGCAGGATGTCTTCCCTACAACCCAGCAAAGGTCTGTAACTTCTTTTCTGTCTGCTGCATGCTCCATAACCTTGGCAAAAGCTGAGGCCTGCCTCCTCCTGAGGGACAAAATGCTCATCTTACAGGGCCCAATGATGAAGAGGAGAAAGAGGGACACAACCTGAGTGAGGAGAAATTACAGGGGATACTTCACCAGACTCATCAGCAGGCTGTAGAAGAAAGAAATACTCTGATGCAAAGAAATTTGTAAAGGTGAAGGTGCATTTATTTATAGTTGAAAGGTGATAATTATGCATTGTATATCCATTACTTTTTCCTGCGTCATTCTCTCCTTTGAGGGGAGGGAGGCTGATCAGGTACCTTGGACTGCCCAAGTCTAGTGCTTCTCCACTGGTATTCATTCACTACCAACAGTGCCTTCAGATATTATTATTGTACATATCCCATGGTTTATTTTTGTTCCCATAATAAGGTTATTCACCACCTGTATCTCTTAATGGCATTGCTCCTATCTGTTCTCTCTCTTATTCTTTATTTTCCCACTGCTACCCTATCTCCTCACTTCTAGCCTGCTCCTCTATCCCCTTTTTCCCTGTTCATTGTATTTTTCCATTCTTTTTTAGTTATTTGTAAACCGGCGTGATGTTCCCACGAATGTCGGTATATAAACATTTATAAATAAATAAGATGTCACAGGTACATAAGGCTATGGCAAGGGGTGATAGCTGCAGGAGGGCACCAGAGATGAGAGAGGCTCTTCAGCAGGGCTTATTTTGTAGATGGAAAGGAAGCTGACCTGTGGATGGGTGAGTTGGGTGGGATCAGGATCAGATTTCATCTGTGTAGAGAGGCAGGACCAAAATCAGGTGTAATCTCTCTGTCTCACACAGACACATACAGACAGACACACACACACACATACATATATACCCAAATCAAAGCAATGTGACTAGCCTTGTCTCAGGGTAAGCAGCTTCAACACACTCTGTTCTTTGCTTCCTGCAAGGGCCGGGGGGCCATAATCTATGCAGTGACTGGCCCTGTTCTGTTTCCTCAGGGGAGCCAGAACCGATATATACTGCGGGCTCTGCTCTGCTTTCTCAGCTCCCAGAAATAAGGTGGCAGAACGCCGTTCTGGTTTGTTCTACCAGAAATTAATCCCTGGGTAGCAGACACAAAAAGGGACGAGTTAGCATAAGTTTGAGAGCAACAGAGCTATGCATCAAACCCAGGGTTGAAGCTTGACAAGTGGCAATTCTGCCTAGAACTTTCAAACCTGCACTAATTCAAACTTTTCTTTGTGTCTCTTCTTTGCTCTGCAGTGTCTGCTTCAGTATAACTCTTCCTTTCTGTTCCCTGCAATACAAGAGGGGGGGGGATGGGGGACAAGAGGGGAGTGATGGAGCAGAACACCCCTACTGCTCTGCCTCTTAAACCTGAAAAGAAGTGCCAGAATTGAGTTCCACCCCCTTTGCCCACAAATTAAGCCCTGATCCTGAGACCTGACATTTTTTTTTTGGGGGGGGGCAAAGGATGAAGGCCTAGCAGCACAGGTATGCTGCTTCTCTTCCGAGTTTGTTCAAGGTGAGGCCATCCCCATACCAGCAGAAACAGGTGGAGACAACTGTGACATCGGGGGGGGGGGGGGGGAGAGCTTTCCTCTGAGGCAGTGGATGCATGGATGGAGGAGGCATCCTTGGAGATGGTAGAGCTGCAGGCAGATGAGGCATCATAGGAGGTGTTGGACATGCAGGGAGAGTCCGCCATCAGACTTGTGGAACTAGAGCAAGTGAAGACTAAAACCAGAGCCGTAGCATGGCCACGGCCATAGGCGCCACTACCGGAAGGCATCATAGCGCCCCCATGTGGGGACCTCAGTAAGTGTAAAAGCAGTGCGGCTCACTGGCCACACTGATGATTCTGGCGGGGCCTTGCTGCTTTTTCCACTCATAGGCATCAGAACGAGGAAGGGCCACTGACAACGGGAGAAGCCTCATTGGTGGCAGTGGAGCGGCGCATAATTTTCTTAAAGTGGCTAACCCCAGTGGTGTTACTGTGATCCCCTAACTCACCCTTCCTTTATGATATAATGGAAAATATTTAGAAATCAAATAATGCAGTTTGCCTTAAAGTTCACAAGTCACATTATTTCATTAAAGTTAACTGCACCTCAAAAGATGTAATTAACTTCCCCCTGGGAGCATCGGAATGCTAATATGTATCCCGATTCTCCAAGGTTCTTTCTTTAAAGGGCCAGCCAAAGGTTTTGAAATCGCTGGGGATCTATCATCTGAAAGGGCCAAATGTGCACATGAGTCTGGCTGGCACCATTTAGAAAATGGTATGGCTAGGGCCAGAGCCCTAGGGAGTGCTACAGTCATTGCTGGCTTAGCAGAGATTTACTATAGGTTTTTAGAGGACCTGGGAAGGGGAAATGGGAGACCAGGGGCAGGGGGAAATGTTTGGGCTACAAACAAGGTGAGACTTGGCTACTGGGGGCGGGGCCAGGCTCAGCACCAGGACCACTTGATTTTTATTTTTTAAACTTTTCCTACTGTGAAGTACTGCTGGGGTGGAGGGAGTGGAGATCTTCAAAGACCTATAGGGATTTGGCCATATGGGGCTGGTAGTCTGAGCCTGCATGGTCCCTTTAAAAGATGGCGGCTTGGGATGTGGGGCATTATTTTTTCTGCAGGTCCAGTGGAGGTCTTCAGTGCATACTGACAGGCCCTGTAGTCACCCCATTCCTCACAGAGTTTCCTTGGTATCAGAACGCCCTACAGGAGGAGGATGAAGGATCACTGCAGGACCTGGGAGTACACATCAGCTCACAAGCCCCTTTCTGAATTTTCTTGTAATTGCCACTGCTGCCTAAAAACCTCTATCAGGCCATTCTTTCAGTTCTGGGCAGGTAACAGCAATTCCACAGATTCTTTGTGGCATGGAACCCCCATGCTTTTCCTGGCATAGCCCACAAAAAAGCTTTCGGGAGGTACACTGAATGAACTGTTTTCAGTTTGGCTTTTGGTGGAAGAGGACGTAGTGGATGAAGTGAAACTTGTGCCCTGACAATTAGGATCCTCACTAGAACAGAAATCATAAGAGCACCATCTCTTTGCTCTGTGTCTTTGCATTGAAGGAGGAGCCTTCCAGGCAGAGAAATATTAGCATGCTGCTATCAAGCATGAAGAGTAGAAGCGAGAAAAAATAACATACTGTAGGACAGGGGCTCAACTGGGCCTCAGGAGGAAGGCCAGTCTGGACCTCAATTCCCCTTTCACTTAAACCGTGGGACTGGAGGATAAGAGATCCCGCCATTACTGCTGCAAGACCACTGTTGCTGACAAGGCCTCCCTGGTCTCCATAGCTAAATCCTGAGATGGACAGAGTTGCTGAAAAAAACCTTCTACCACTCCTAAAGAATGTTCCCCTCTATGTCAAGATAGCTATCCTAAATCAAACTGGCTACTTTACAGTTGGTTAATTTTAGGAAAATTAGCCAGCTAAATTGTGAATGAAAATGTACGTAAATTTAGTCAACTAAATTGCAGCTCAATAAAGCTTATTGAAAATTGTCCCCTTGGTCTCTATGGGAACAGTGCTTAGTATATCCTGTCCTAAGATTGCAAAGCATCTCTGGTTGTGTAGAAATGACTTCCAAAACTTCACTTTGCTCCTTGAGACCAAGATCAGCAGTGCCTTTTATTTTTTTCTATTATGCATTTATTAAGCACATTTAATTCTAAATTCATATCATAAATAAGTACAATACATTAGAAGGAAAGTTACCAGGAAACAAGACATAGTTAAAAATTAGACTAGAATGATTCAGAAGGAAAGCATCAGGAGGCAGAATATGTAGTTTAGCTAATCTGTCAAAGTGTGATAATGAAGTGGCAAGGCTTAGGTTGAGTGCTGAAAGGAAACTGAGTCCTTAGGATGGGGATGAGACCAGAAAAGGAAAAAAAAATTGAGATGGGCCAAATGGATAAGATGATAAGGGAAAGATTAATGTGTTAGCTGATCATAATTGATGGGATGGTAAGTAAAGTGGAAAGAGTGATTGAAGATTAGCATGGGGCACACACGGAACAATGTACAATAATGAGTTTCAAATGGGTGCATAAGTGATTGTAATTACATAGTAACACAGTAGAATGATATCAGGAAAAAAAACCACCAAGCAGCTCATCCACTCTGGCCAGTTATTCTATCAATATTGCTACGAACATATTCTAACTGCCAGTCACAAAGCATCACCACTTACTAGGGATGTGTAGGCTGATTTTAGTCATTTTGTTTTGAGGAGGATTCCTTTCTATGTTTCATTTTAATATTTTTTAAATGTATTTCATTTTTTTCCTATTTTTAAATAGCACACAGTAAATGTAAATAGTGCATGCTCTTTGTATTTAGTGCACGCTATTTGCAAATATTCAGGGTCATTCTTTAAAATGTGATGTGGCCCTATTACGATAACGCCCTACTGCACACGATAACTACGGCATCGCAGCAGTAAGATTAAAATTAGGGAAAGGGGTAGAGTTAGGGCGGGGTTTGAGCGGGGAAAAAGAATTTTTCTTCCGGTAGACTGTGGGCGATAATATTTTAGACATGTTTAATCAGAAGCTTTGAAATAGTCTAAATAGCTACCAATACCAACATAGCCATTGCCTGACCATTTGGGCAATGGATTGAGAAGTCAAAATATGGAATAGAGGGACAGGTAAGAAAAGGAACTTTAACACGTTTGTCTTAGTTTAAAAATATTCAACAGTTAACAAAGACTTGTGCTGTTCCTACAGTTGTGTTTACAATGCACTCATTTGTATGAGTAGTAATTTAGAGTCCAGAATTGTTGCTTCAAGGCAGCTCCACTTGATTCTATTTACAAATGCATGTTATTTATCTTTGAAAAAGCTTTAATTTCCTGACTGTGCATAGGAGTGGCACACCATTGTTAGTTACATCAATGCTTCCTCAGTAATTGCAGATTCAGTAACTAGATGCCTGCTAATATGTAATGAAAGAGCCTATTATGGCTCATCACAAATATTCATTATAAATGTTCATTTATTATTTTTATTCGTTTTTATTCGTTTGTTTATAACTGCCATTTCGTACTGTCAGGACATCACAAATCACATCTTGAATGAGAATTATGGTGGAAGAGAAAAAGGTAATTAACTGTTTGCATTTTTCTAACTAGATAAATGAAGCTTGACCGACGTGCCGCAAATGCGGAGTAGAGAGCAGCTCTACAGCGCATGTGCGGCACAGAGAACTCTGAGCGACAGAGGGGAGGAGGAAAGGGCAGGGAGCTGCCGCTCCAATATGTTAACAGCCTGAGCCCGTCCCTCCTCCACCGCTGGGGGGGAGGAATAGGGAGGGACCGTCACGAACAGGGACAGGAGGAGGAAAGAAGAGTCGCCAGCAAATGCAGAGACCCATGTGCTGTGAAGGGGCCTTGCTCCTTACCTCCAGCCTCCAGCTGAACAGATTAGAAGTAGCTGCAGCAGGAGCACAGCGAAGACAACAGAACCAATGGAGAAGATCTGAGTCAGCCCGCCCCCTGCCCCCTGAGTCCCGCAGATAAGGAAAAGCCAACTAAACATTCAGCAACTGCAGGAGGGGGGAGGGGGAGCAGTGCTATCAACCCGGGGGGGGGGGGTCTCAGCCACCAGGGGAAGAGTTTACATGGGCATCCCTCCACCCCCACTCCCCACAAAGCAGAGCAACAAAAGTGAAAGCCAGAGCCCTGCTCCCTCCTCCCTCTCAAGTCCCTGAGCGGATTTCTTAAAGGCACAGGTCTCCCAGAAAGAGAGCAAAGCAAGCCTTTACTTTGATGCAGCTCCAGCACTGCTCTCTGCATCAGTGGCAGAGGGGAAGAAAATTAGAAACAAAAAGTTTACAATAAGGGCCAAGAGTAACAGACTGCCGTGCCACAAGGGAAGGAGTGAGTCACATAGCATAGTGACTGAGAGGGGACGGGAGGGGATGAGAGTGAGGGATGGGATTGGGAGATGGTGGGGAGTGACTGAGGAGGGGAGGGAGTGAGAATGAGGGAAGCGGAGGTGAGAGTGAAGGAAGGGGGTTTCAGTGAAAGGGGAGGGAGGCAGTGGGAGAAAGAGGGTGAATAAGACTGAGGGAAAGGAGTTTGAGTGGGGGGCAGGGGAGGGAAGGGAGGTGAGTGGAGGAAGGGGGGTGAGTGACTGAGGGGAAGGAGGATGAGTGACCAAGGTGAATGAGAGAGGGGAAGGGGGAGTGAGGGAGAAGAAATGAGGAAGAGTGCCGTTTCCGATAACCAAACCAAAAAAAAAATGTTTTAATGTAGCTCGTTGTTACGGGCTTAACAGTTTGTAAGTATATAAAAGAGGGTTCCAGAATCTTACCTGTGCATCTCCTTCTCTTCACCTCATCCTCAGCTCAACAGGGACTTAATAAGGTGATGCATGTGAAATAAGTTGGTGGTCTTATTCTAATTCAAGAGATCTTAGCAGAAGCATTCATGTTGCAACCTCTGTTGAATTACTACAAAATCTGTGAATTCTGCTGCGTTACTTACCACATACTTATAATGAGGCATAAGTGTTCCCAGGATGATTTATTCTTCTTGTTGCCATTATTTATTTCTTCCATGCCCATCTATTTTCCCTGTATCTTTATTTTTTTGTGCCGCTCTTCTTATAACCTTCACACCACCTTCTCCTTATATAAGATCTTGAAATGTCATGAAAATACATAAAAAAATTCCCAGATGCTTCCACTGTATAAATGGGAGAAGAGATTGTAAAAGCTAAAAAGAAAGGTGCATGGTAGGGATGTACAGTCTTGAAAATTTTGTTTTGGCTTATTGGATCATTTCATGGGTGCCTCAAATTTGTTTCATTAGTTTTGTAATAAAAAAATGTTTGTTTTTTCAATCTATTTTCTCTTCATTTTACATTGAAGTCAGTGGGGAGAGGGCTCATTGACTTCACTGTAAAAGAAAAAGAGATGCCCAGGCCTAAGCCCAAAGACTAGGCCTAGGTCCAATGCTGGGTCCCAGCTAAGGCTGGGTCCCAGTCGCTGAGGCCTGAGACTTATGCCAGAGCCCGGCTGAGGTTAGATGACAGTCACCAAGACCTGAGCCTGGATTTATGTCCAGGCCTCTTGCTGGCACCTAGTTGAGGCTAGGTCCCAGTTGCTGAGGCCTATGCCTTATTTAATTTATTCAAATCTTATATTCCACAACTTCTTTGCACAAATCATTGGACCTGCACCTAGGCACAATGCTGGGGCTTGTCCCAAGGCCGGTTCTTGGTTAGGCCTAGGCCCGGGAGCAGGCCTTCCAACAACATCTTTGCTTCATCTGGTGACTACAAATGACATCCTTTATCCGGAGAACGCACTGCATTGGTGTTACTCTGGTGCCTTCTTCCAAGGTGGACAATGCCATTTTGTTGTACAGCCATATAACAAAATGGCACCATGGGCCTGGTTCTAGTTAGGTCCAGGCCCTGGGAATGGGACCTAGCCATAGTTGGGCCCCAGCGACAGTACCAGGCAAGGTCTAGGCTCTAGGTTTGGACCTCGGTGACCAGGACCTGGCCTCAGCTGGACACTGGCTTTAGATCCAGGCCTAGATTGGGCATTGGTGACAGGTACTCAGCCTCAGACTGGGCACTGGCATCAAGCCTTTGTCCATGGCCAAGCCCAGGCCTTGGTGACCAGAACCAGGTCTTGGCGGGGCCCTGGAGTTGAATCCGGGCCTGAGCCTTGGGCTTATGCTTTGGGCTAGGCATGGGCCTCGGTGATCAAGACCCAGACTTGGGCCTGCCCCAGCATCAGGTTTAGGCTGATGCTGGGGCTTCAGAGATAGTATCTCATCTTGGCCGGGCTAAAGTGTTAGAACTGAGCCTAAGCCTTGGGCCTAGCTGACTAGAACTTGGCTTTGGCCAGTCCTTGACTTTAGACCCATTCCTAGACCTAGGTCTTGGTGAACAGGGCTGAGACCCAGCCTCGGGCCGGGACCCAGACTTGGGTCTAGGCCTAGTTCGAAGTCTGGACCCTGACAATGGGACTAGGCTGAGGTCTAGTTGCTCTGGAGATCTGAATTTATTTTTTTTTAATATAAATTAATTTTGTGTATTTTTGTCTGGTTTATTTCTAGTTTGTTTCATTTGTACAAACCGAAAATTGCCTCATTTGTTGTGCTTTTGCATTCATTGCAAATAAATTCACATCCCTGACTCATGACTTTCATTTATTGGGTGAGCTCCTGGACCGTATGAATTGTAAAGTCTATCAGTGACCAGCTACGAAGAGCTTCAGGATAGCACAATAAACAAATATTATAATAGTTTTACTATTTCTTTTAACTCAGCACTTTTGGAGATGATTTTACCTCTAATGCAGGTTTTCTTTGGAGCTGAAACATGCTGGGTAATAGTCTATAAATTTTCATTTATTGGGCACACAAGTAAATGGCATTTTGAAAATGCTTGTCTTGGAGGGAGAAAATTAAGAAATTAGTCAGTATCTTTTTTATAAGCTGGATAAATGTTTTTATTTTTTCTTATTCAAAGGCAGACCTCCCTAAAAAATTAAATCTTTTTTTTTTTATAAGAGACATTGAAAATCTGCTATATTTTTGTTTTGTGGAGTTTTAGTATGAGCACATTTTTGGCAGCGTTGTTAGTGTATATATAGACACTAACAAGGACAATTATTTTTATAATCTCATCCACTCTGTCATATAAATTCCTAGTTTCTCTCCTGGCACACTGGAAATCTTCAGATATTTTTAAGAGCATAAGAAATGTAGATCAGATCAATGGTCCATCAAGCCCAGCAGCTTGTCTCCAACAGTAACCAGATCAGGTTACTTGGAAGTAATCAGCCTACTGAGTGAGGAGAGAAGACAGCAAGAGATGGAAAGGCCATGTTGGAGGAGAAGACCTTTGCCATTGAACTCCTCTCCCTGCTGAAGGATGTCCAGTGCTGACTACCACTGTTTGGGCTGTGGCCAGCAATGCCTGATTCTGTTCCCTTCTGCCACCATCATCACAAGTTGACCTCAAATGGTGGCCTGCTGCAGGGGTGGATTGCCTCCAAATGGGTGACCCAAAAGTAGTTGCCTTTAGGGAGCTCCTTAAGGAGTGCTTTAGGAGGTATTGGGTTTAGTTTATTTGGATTTTTTTAACCCAATATTAGATTAAATTATCCTAGGGTTGGATAGGGATTGAATAAATAGAAAATTTGGCCAGTCCTGGGTACAGAAATCTTGTGCATTTGACAGTTTTGTGGAGTGGGGAAGAAATGGTTAATGTATGTGTGAAATTTGACTCAATTACTGGAGATCGGTGATTGGGATGTTTAGTAATTTAAGTTAAATTAAGTTTGTATAATTTATTAGGCCAACACTGGTTTCTTCCCTGGTGGAATATAAATAAATAAATAAATAAATAAATAATCACATAATAAGGGTTGAGTTTCATCTGTGTGTAGAAATTATTATTATTACTATTCAGCATATGTTGATTTTTAATTTTTTTTTGTTTTGTATATATTTTGTAAATGTTGAATTTTGTATATTTATGAATTGTAATTTTTTGTAATTCAATTTTAATCTGTTATAAACTACTTAATGCAATCCATTGGGACTGATTGGTCGGGGGTATAACTAATATATTATTATTATAGTGCTTTCCTTTTTGGGTCCGTCGGTTCCCGACCACCTCTCTCTGCCCTCCTTACCTCTTTGGCGCCTCCCTCTTTGACCGCGGGAAGATTGGCTGCCGCAGCATCCTCCTGCCGAAGTCCTCCGGCATCCCCGGACCGGCTAGACGCTGCAACCTGCCAGGTTTCCTGGAGGCCTAGGGGCATGCGCTCGGCCCCGATTGAAGTACCGGCGATGGCGCGAATCTCAGTGGCGTCCCCCTGAGATGATGTCACCCGCGACGGATATATAAGGTCTTAGAATTTGCTAACAGATGGAGTAAGCAAGGGTTCAAGTTACTCTACCTAAGCTACTCTGCCTCCTCAGACTTACCATGGGTACCCGCTCCTCGGGGGCCTCGCTCTCTCCTTTGTTTTTCAGGTGACAGTCTGGAACCGGTATTCGCTCCTCGAGGGCCCTTGTTCCCAGACTTGCTCCGTATTCTGTTCTGCCTGGAAGTCATCACTGCCAACTATATCAGTGAGTTACCGTTGCTCTCTCAGAGCTTTCCCTGGAACCAGGTACTCGCTCCTCAAGGGCCTATACATTCCAGCTCCTGGGCTTCTATGAGACATTGTGTGAGTGTTACCATCAGGTTCAGTACATGAACTCTGCATACCCTGCCTACTCACTATATTTCAGTTTCTCTACAGCTCAGCCTCCAGGGATCGCTGTTCCATTCTGAGGGACTGCAGCCCAGCCGGGCATTCCAGCTCACTACTGCCACCTCTGGTGGTTCAGTATACTGTCTAATAAAAGAACTAGTGTGTGTCTGTCTCCTAACTCTGAGCCTGACCGGTAGTCCCTCTCAGGATCTTCCCCTGGGGCATAGTCATCTCCCATGTTCCAAGGATCCACCCACAACTCTTGTAAATAACAACAGATAGTTAACTCCCAACAGATTGCTAACTCCTATCTGATTGCTACTCCCAACAGATAGCAGCTCCTAACATTTCCAAATTACTTACCCCAGAAGTAAGTGACAGACACCCAAGTCTAACTGGCTAATATTATATGGCCCTGTCCTCCAGAAATTTGTTCAGACCTTTTGTAAACTCAACTACAAAGCCATAATTGAATAAGCCAGCAAGCAGGGAAAACTAATATGGGTTCATTTACCTGGATAGCATTCACCAGATAATCAGTGAAACTTAGATACATGTTTGGCTGAATATATCTGGATAAAGTTACCTGGAGAACTTTAAGACAGGTATTTGACCAAATGTACCCAGCTAACTTAGGGCAGTCCTGAATATCAGAGCTGTCCAGACCAAGCACAACCGTGCCCCTGAAACATCCCCAACACAGCCTCTTTTTAACCGAGTAAATTTTTTGCATGCAATGGTAGCCCAGACAAAATTTTACTGGGTGGTCCTGGGAAAAGCTTCAAATCTCGAGTTTTGTCTTACTAACTGCAAAAGTTAGCTAGACAAATTCCTTGATTATCGACTTCTATAATATTAGCCTTAACCACATTCTCTGGCAACAAATTCCATAGCTTAATTGTGCATTGCCTATAAAAACATACATTCTTTAATTTGTTTTAAATCTGCTACTATTAAAGATGCTGAAAATGTCCAGTTTTCCAGATAAATTGTGGAGTGATTTCACTACTATCATTTGCCAGCTATTTTAGGATTGAAGTTATTCAGGACCTAAAAGCTCATTGTGAGCTCATTGTGAGCTTTTAGGAAAAAAAGAAAACTAACATTAGAAAAAATTGCCCAATTCACTATAATGTCACGTGTACATTTTAATATATCAGTTCTTTTAATTATATTGAATAGGTGTTTTACATCAGTTAAAAGTTAATGGAAATTGCTAACATTTTAGTTTAAGTTTTAAACCTAGAAAGGGATGTTAGATGAAATATTTTATCTCCTCTTTCTCCCTGACACTCTTTAACACCTCCTCCTACTTTCTTATTTTTGTGTTTGCTGCACACAGCTGATGAAAGTCTAAATTGCTTCAGTTTTCTGCCTGCCTTTGAGGCACAGCAAAGCAGATGTCTAATGAAATGTCAAAATTTGTTAAAACAAAAAAATGGAAGTAAAGACAGATTATCAAGCAAGAAAACTGAGGAAAGCAACAAACATTATGGGAAAGCCAGAAACTTGCAGACTTTGCGCATGTTTGCAGGTACAATTTATGTGTCTCTGGATATCACACATTTTAATATAATGAGTTTACACTCATTGATCAATGAGACCTGTGGTCTTACATTTATGTTGTGACTGCATCATTTTTTGTGCATGACCTTCCAAAAACAAGTAGGTTGATTTTTTTTTGTTTTACTAGGGCTACTTTAAATCTGCAGCCCATCTTCTAGCGGTTGCTATGAGAGCAGGAGTCACACTCAGTCCCAGGTCTTAGACCTTGCAAAGTCCTACTAAACCCTGCCATGGATTCTCTGAATGGGGAGAGTATAGACCACTAGGGTCTAAGGCATAGAATGTCTCCTTCTGTGGGTGACAACTCAAGGCCTAACTTCTGTGTTTTGGTAATTCCCAGCACCAATAAACAGGCTGGACACTAGAATGTTCCAAAAATTAAAGTTTACTGATTGACTTGTTCAATGGTAATCAATTGACACCAAACACATTTTCTTCTTACTACATCCATAATTACTGCCATAAATTAAATCCAACTTGATCTGTGTCTGTAATCCCTTGATATTTTCCCCAGGGTTCCTATGAGTGGAATATAAACTACCTGGGGAGCACTGAATTGTGATCTCCTATCCTTTAAGGATCCCCCTTACATGATGCCTAGGGTCCACTGCTTAATCCTGATTTCTCCAAAAACTCCTGCTCTCCCAGCTGAAGTTCTAATATAGGGTCTCACTATCCTCCTCTCTCCTCTCAGCTCTGGATTCCAATTGATCTCCAGTTCTTTTTCTCACAGTTCTCCTAGATGGCATGGAGAGTTTTCAATCTGAAAGATCCAAAAATACTGAAACCAGGGAAAAACACTTCTTTTTTCCCACACCTCTTTCCCAGGTAAGAAGATTGGACCAAAAAATCTTCTTCTCAAATAAAATCCCCATATATCCCAAAACACTAAAAACAATGAGATCCATTATCTAACCAAAGGGTATGAGTCACAAAATGCATATTTCTTATTTCATAGCCTACTCAACAAAGCTTTTGAACCAAAACCAAATAAGGATAGGGTAACTATTAAAAAAAATCAGTCCTTCTCATACAACTCTCAACTCAAAATGCTACGTTGAACTTCAGGACTCATCTGCTAATATGCAGGCAGGAATCTACCATTGTAGCAACCTCCAGTGGAGTTGCTGTGGCAAGATGATATATTCCTCTACTCCTTTACTACTTTGTCCTAAAACTAGGCCAAAATTTCTAGTGGAAATCCCATAAGATCTCCATAAATGAATATGACCTCACGCCAAAGGGCCAGAATAAGAGCTTGCCCTTGTTGTCAAAGGTTAAAGACCCAAAGGCCTATGGGTTCATTTTGAACTCATTTTGCCAGCACAGTCCTCATCCAACAAAAAGTTCCTGAACATAAAGCAACAAAGTCTACTTCACAGCCTGGAATCCATTAACAGTATTACTGGTGAAATTCTTTTCCATGACCATACCATGTAACCAGAAACATAACCATGAAGGGGTAATTTTCAAAGAGACTTCTGTGGGTTAAACAGTAATTTATCTGCAAAAGTGACCTTTTACAAAGAAGCCTGCCCATTATGTGGGTAAACTGATGCGCATATGTCATGTTCATGCGTAAGATTTTCCTGTCTAAGCAGAGGCATTCCTGGGGGTAGAGTTGGGACATGGTTTACATTTACACACATAGGGCCGGATTTTCAAAGAGTTACGTGAGCCGGGCCTATTTTCAAAAGGCCCGGCGATGCGCATAAAGCCCCGGGACGCGTGTAAGTTCCAGAGCTTTACTAAAGGGGCAGGGTCAGAGGCTCCTGGCATAGAGGCCATTTGCCACTGTGCAGGGCATCGTATGCTGGCAGTTGGCCAGCACACACAGCTTACTTCTGACTAAGGGGGTCATTTTCCAAGGAGTTACCGCAGGAGATAATTCCGCAAATCGCGCTAACAGCCGTTAACGCGATTTGTGAATTTCTAATTTTGTATTCAGGGGCGGAGCATATGTAAAGTAAGAAAGAGTTATCGTGTGCGGCGAAACAGCTGCAGTGTTAGCATGGCTAATAGCTACAACCCTTTCATTTGTGGTACATTGAGAGAGAGAGAGAGAGAGAGAGAGAGAGAGAGAGAGAGAGAGAGAGAGAGAGAGAGAGAGAGAGAGAGAGAGAGAGAGAGAGAGAGAGAGAGAGAGAGAGAGAGAGAGAGAGAGCGCCTTGCTATAGTGTCTCTTCCCTAGACAGGTATTTGTATCCCTATGAGAGGCCCACCTAGTAACTCGAGGTGGGGATTAGGTATTAGTGTAGGGGGTTGGGGGCCACTTTCACATTCAACGTGAGACGTACGAACAGAACAGTGGTCTCTTGTGAAGATTTGATGGCCTTCGGAGTGAGGAAACTCACTCCAAGATGAGATTTGGGCAATGTTCTCTCCACCTAGCTTGATGGACACTCTACCTGGGCAACAACAAGCTAGGTGGAGAGAACATCGTCCAAATCTCATCTTGGAGTGAGTTTCCCCACTCCAAAGGCCATCAAATCTTCACAAGAGACCACTGTTCTGTTCATATGTCTCACGTTGAATGTGAAAGTGGCCCCCAACCCCCTACACTAATACCTAATCCCCACCTCGAGTTACTAGGTGGGCCTCTCATAGGGATACAAATACCTGTCTAGGGAAGAGACACTATAGCAAGGTTCTCTCTCTCTCTCAACATTGTGAACCACAATAAACCTCTCTCAGATACTGACACAGGAAATATCGTGCATTGATTCTTTGGGTGTTTTATCACGCACCGGGGAAACTTCGCAATTTTCGCGAATGGCGAAAACATCATGGCATGCAAAGTTTTCCCGCTGCATGAAAAAAGCCTCATTTGCATGGGAAACGCCCCTTAATGCGTTACCAATGCGATATTGGTAAATGAGGCCCTAAGTGGTGACTGTTGAATGTAACCAGATAGTCAGCAGCCACCACTTAGCCAGATTATTCCCTATTTATGCTGCAAGGTAATGCTGAATATTGGCCTCTGAGCATTTTAGTAGCAACCCTCTAGACTAATTCCAACCAGTTTATATCCTTGTGAAGGTACAGCTTCCAGAATTGAATGCAATATTCCAAATGTGGTATCCTCAGAGACTTATACAGAGGCAATATCATCTCTATTTTTTTCTACTGACTTATCCACCTATTTGGCCACTTTGAGATCATCAAATATGGTCATGCCATGATCTTGCCTTTGTTTCACAATCCATACTTCGAAGAATTTCACCCCTATACTGTACCATCGATTGGGTTTTGCAACCCAAATATATGACCTTACATTTGTTAGCATTAAATCTTAGCTGCCAGACTATAGACCATTCCTCAAGCTTCACTAGATCCCGCATTATGTTTTCTATACCTTCCTGGGTCTCTACCCTGTTGCACATTTTGCTATCAACCACAAAAAGACAAACCTTTCCTGATAGACCTTCTAGAATAATTGCTTACAAACTGTTGGGAAGAACTGATCTAAGGACCAATCCCTGTGGCGCACCACTAATAATTCCCCTATCCTTGGAGTAGACTCTATTTAGCACTACTCTTTCTCACATCCCACTCAAACAGTTTCTAATCCAATCAGTCATTTTAGGGCCCATACCAAAGATTCTCAGTTTATTTATGTCACCTATGCAGAACCCATGTCAAAGGCCTTATTGAAATCCAAGTACACTATATTTAATGTTCTCCACTGATCCAACTCTCAGGCCACATATTCCAAAAAATTGATCAGATTCATCTGACAAGACCTACCTCTGGTAAAACTCTGCTGCCTAGGATCTTGTAATCCATTGGATTCCAGAAACTACACTATCCCCTGTTTTAGTAGTGATTCTAGGGATGTGCAGCCAAAAAGTTTTCGTTGCATTCGTGATTTGGATTTGTCGGGGCGCAAATGCATTACATTCGGCCGTATGGTGCCCCGATGCGTTAATACGGCGAGTTAAATTCGTGTCCTAGCTAAAATTAAAATTAACTACAACACCCCCCCCCCCCCCGACCCCCACAAGACTTACCAAAACTCCCAGGTGGTCCAGCGGGGAGTCCAGAAGCCATCCCTGCATTCTCACACCCTCGTTTGCTGGTTTCATCATGGCGCCGATAGCCTGTGTCACAGGGGCTACCGGTGCCATTGGTCAGCCCCTGTCACATGGTCACCGGCGCCATCTTGTGCTCCTACCATGTGTCAGGGGCTGACCAATGGCACCGGTAGCCCCTGTGACATAGTATGGGCAAAAGCTATCGGCGCCATTTTGAGTCCTGGCATCGGAGGGCCGGTGTGCAGGAGGTCGCTTTGGGACCCGTTGGACCCACAGGGACTTTTGGCCAGCTTGGGGGGGCCTCCTGACCCCCACAAAACTTGCCAAAAGTCCAGCGGGGGTCCGGGAGCGACCTCCTGCACGCCGGCCGGCCGATGCCAATACTCAAAATGGCGCAGATCGCCTTTGCCCATACTATGTCACAGGGGCAACCGGTGCCATTGGTCAGCCCCTGTCACATGGTAGGAGCACAAGATGGCACCGGTGACCATGTGACAGGGGCTGACCAATGGCACCGGTAGCCCCTGTGACACAGGCTATCGGCGCCATGATGAAACCGGCAAACGAGGGTGTGAGAATGCAGGGATGGCTTCTGGACTCCCTGCGGGACCACCAGGGAGTTTTGGTAAGTCTTGGGGGGGTCAGGAGGGTGGGGGGTTTAAATTTTTATTTAGGAGGCCGAATAAAACAGAAATCTGTTAAATACGTGGGGAGTCACGATGCGTTTCGCCTCCCCACGTATTTAACAGAAAAGACAAAATAAGTTGCGGATTACAAATACGTTGAAAACGGATGCACACCCCTAAGTGATTCCATTAATTTACTCACCACAGATTTCAGACTAAATGACCTATAAATCTCATCCTTCTTAACTTGATACTTTTGTAAAAGCAACCATATCTGCCTGTCTCCAGTGCTTCAGAAATACTCCAACGCTAAAGAAGCACTGAAAAGTTTGGCCTTTGGAACTGCCAGAATTTCTTTATTTTCCCTTATAATCCTCAAATGTTGATAGCACACCAGAAAATGTGTTGTTGCCATATGACTGAAAAACAAGAATTTTGAGATGCGACCCTCTCTCAGGCTTTCTAGATTGGAAATATAGGGGAGAGAGGGAGTTCAGTCAGATGGAAGCTGGGCAGGGTGTGGAAAAAGAGGAGAGCCAGGGCTATTGGGAGGGGCATGGCAGGTAACTGCATAAGAACATAAGAACATAAGAAAATGCTATACTGGGTCAGACCAAGGGTCCATCAAGCCCAGCATCCTGTTTCCAACAGTGGCCAATCCAGGCCATAAGAACCTGGCAAGTACCAAAAACTAAGTCCATTCCATGTTACCATTGCTAATGGCAGTGGCTATTCTCTAAGTGAACTTAATAGCAGGTAATGGACTTCTCCAAGAACTTATCCAATCCTTTTTTAAACACAGCTATACTAACTGCACTAACCACATCCTATGGCAACAAATTCCAGAGTTTAATTGTGCGTTGAGTAAAAAAGAACTTTCTCCGATTAGTTTTAAATGTGCCCCATGCTAACTTTATGGAGTGCCCCCTAGTCTTTCTACTATCCGAAAGAGTAAATAACCGATTCACATCTACCCGTTCTAGACCTCTCATGATTTTAAACATCTCTATCATATCCCCCCTCAGCCTTCTCTTCTCCAAGCTGAAAAGTCCTAACCTCTTTAGTCTTTCCTCATAGGGGAGCTGTTCCATTCCCCTTATCATTTTGGTAGCCCTTCTCTGTCTGGCCTGGGGTGGGCATCAGTGTGCCTTATCAACTGTCAATCAATTTTTTTGGATTAGAAGGATATGTTCCAACACATTTGAATTTGAGAAAGAGGCTGAGATATTGAAGGAGAGATTCCATGAGAGACGGTATCCTAATAAAGCCGTACAGAGAGCATATAAATGTGCCAAATACAGTGATAGGCAACAATTATTGCAATATAAACCAAGGAAGGAGCAATCCCTTATGAATTGTGTATTAAAACAGACTACAGCAGTAAAACCATAGCTGCCCCAATTAAAAGACATTGGCAAATGTTGGCGTTACATGAGATATTTAGGGAGCCACCTTTGATAGCTATCACTAGAGGTCTCAATATTTGGGATAAAGTTGTTCATGTGCAATTGCAGAAAATCATTTTTCCCAATAGTCAACAGGGGCATTTTGAATGCAGAAAATGTAAGTGGTATCAATATACCATAACAGAAAAGGAATGGCAAGAGCCTACTATGGGATATAAAATAGTTATAAAAACTTACACCATTTCTCTTTCTGCTAATGTCATAAATGCCATACTCTGGCTGTGTCCCAAACTTTATGTGGGACGACGCACAACACGATCAATAAGAGTGAGACTGGTAGAACACAAATCCAGGTTCAACACGGATAAATTAACATCATCTATGGTACACAGTTTTATAGATGTAAAATGGACCATTATTGAACAAATACAGAGGTCATCTCAGGGAGGCAATACGGAGGCCTGCTTGAATTATTGCTAAGCCTTTTGGATTTACATGCTCAACACTTCGATACCGTAAGGCTTAAGGGATGAATGAGGAATTGAATTTAACATCAGTATTATAAGCCTTAGATGAAGGGACACATCTTTGTATTCTAATAGGAGCAGATTGACTATTCAAATCCTCCTGTTTCTTATTGGTTGGTTCAGAAGTTTTTGGTGACATATATAAATGGTGATGTCACCAAGTAAGAGTAAGTGAATGGCGGAGGCGGTCAAACATCAGTTCAGATTAATGCAAGAAAGGCACGAGATAATTCATTTCATGCAAAAGACCTTCCGACTAGAAGAAAATTTGATATCCCCTGAGGAAGGACTTTCTGTCTGAAATGCGGCCACATTGGGGAGGGCAGTAAATTGTTTATTTTGTTTCTTGTGTTGCGCTGGAGGTGGACCCTTGGCCTGGCGCAGGATTGGTACAGCCCTCTGAGGGATCCCAGAGGGCGCCTGCCGCCAGGAGGCGGAGCACACAAGGAGACAGAGGCTGACTGGAGCTTCACCAATAACGGTCCGGGGGCTCCGCGGATTGAGCCCTTGGAATCCCAGACTGCCTGG
This sequence comes from Rhinatrema bivittatum, assembly GCF_901001135.1. Taxonomy (NCBI): domain Eukaryota; kingdom Metazoa; phylum Chordata; class Amphibia; order Gymnophiona; family Rhinatrematidae; genus Rhinatrema; species Rhinatrema bivittatum. The sequence continues at coordinate 153,321,211 of NC_042615.1, forward strand.
GCTTAGGTGGGCCTCTGGGGGTCTCCTGGAGAGATGACGGAAAGGTGTGCCCACCAAGAGTAGAGGTGCACGGCTGTCAATGAACAGGCGAGCTAGACTGGAATCAAGAGTAAGGGAGACCATGGGTACAAGGCAGGAACTGAAGGTCCTCCGGGTAGGATAGGCAGCACTTAGTGGTCTAGCCTGAGGAAGGCCGCGGGCAATGTCAGAGCAGGCAGACCTGGTGGTCACAGGAGTAGCAAAGAGAGTGTCTGAATGGAGTGCAAGTGTCAAAGCCAGGGTATCCGTCCGAGGATGGTCAGCCAAAGCAAGGGTCAGTTCCAGGTATCAGTTTGAACGTGGTCAGTGGCAAGCAGAGGTCAGTTCCAGGTATCAGTTTGAGCGTGGTCAGTGGCAAGCAGAGGTCAGTTCCAGGTATCAGTTCGAGTGTGGTCAGTGGCAAGCAGAGGTCAGTTCCAGGCAGCAGTCCAAACATAGTCAGAGGCAAGCAGAGGTCAGTACTGGGTATCAGTCCAAGCGTGGTCAGAGACAGTCGAGGTCAGTACCATGTATCAGTCTGAGGAGGTACAACCTGGGTAGCGGAATGTGGAACAGGAATCAGGAACAGACGCTGGGACACAGGAGGAACCACAGGAACACAGGAACGCAGAAGCACTGGGAACAATCACAGGAATGCAGGAACACTGGAATAAGCACAGGAACAAGGAAAGCAGGAACACAGGATGGCAACTAGCTTCACACAAGTGTGATGACCCATTTGCCAAGGCGAGGAACTGAGGGAAGGGCCTCGCCTTATAAACTGTGCCTACGTGACGTCATCAGGAGGCGTCCGGGCCAAGGTTCCTGCCCTGGGCCCTTTAAATGAGGTAGCATAGGCTGCACATGCACCTGGGGCGGGGCCGAGGACACTGAGGACACGGAACCCCTGCGGGAGCTCCGTTGTAAAGCCTGTGAAGCCGAAGGCGTTCGGGACAGGCGCTGGGGACGCCGAGAGCTGGCTGCTGCAGCTAGGGAAGACAGAACAGAGCCCGTGGAGGGAAGCCCGAGGTGAGTAGGCCCCGTCGTGGCACCAGCGCAGCCAGGATGCACAACATCTTGTGCTAGAAAGGGAAAGTTTAATTTAAAGTCATTCATTGCAAAGGTTATATTATAACCAAATTTATACACCATTCACTTTAAAATATTTGAAAAAATATACGAAAAAACAATTTTAAGATACTTAAAAAAATTGTCACCAAATTTTATGCACTTCAGTTTGGTTCATTGCCGTGGAGCAAGCTCATTGCAAGCTCATTGCTGTGGAACAAGTGCGTTTAGATGAAACCAACAACCCCTTTCTTATAAAATGTATTGAAGTGCCAAAAATGGCTTCAATTTTGAAATAATTTAGTAAAAGGTTAGCAAAAGAGTGAATAGCTTATAACAAAATAAATAGTTGAAGAATTTTGTTTAATTCATATTCACATATGGGTTGTTAGGTGATTGTAGCAGTCCGGTATCTTTTTTGGATTTATATTCATATAGTATCACCTGGAGTGGTGGATTTAAGATATAGGTTTATCAAGGTGCTAGTCATCACTGCTGCATCATAAATGTAGCAACAATAAATATTAGGGATGTGAATCGTTTTTTGACGATTTAAAATATCGTCCGATATATTTTAAATCGTCAAAAATCGTTAGTCGATATTTAATAGGAATTCCCCCGATTTATCGTCAAAAATCGTAAATCAGGGGAAGGGGGAGGGGAAGGGGGAGGGTGGGAAAACCGGCACACTAAAACATCCCTAAAACCCACTCCGACCCTTTAAAATAAATCCCCCACCCTCCCGAACCCCCCCCCCCCAAATGTCTTAAATTACCTGGGGTCCAGTGGGGGGGTCCCGTTGTGATCTTCCACTCTCGGGCCACAGGTGCGTTGATAGAAAAATGGCGCCAGCGCTACCTTTGCCCTGTCATATGACAGGGCAAAGGTAGCGCCGGCGCCATTTTGGTTCCTATCCCCCGACGTCATGAGCGTAGGAGATCGCTCCCGGACCCCCGCTGGACCCCCAGGGACTTTTGGCCAGTTTGGGGGGGCCTCCTGACCCCCACAAGACTTGCCAAAAGTCCAGCGGGGGTCCGGGAACGACCTCCTGCACTCGAATCGTGTTGCCGTACGGCCGGCGCCATATTGCCGTACGGCTTAGTAGGGCTATTCCATTGCCGTACGGCAAAATGGCGCCGGCCGTACGGCAACACGATTCGAGTGCAGGAGGTCGTTCCCGGACCCCCGCTGGACTTTTGGCAAGTCTTGTGGAGGTCAGGAGGCCCCCCCAAGCTGGCCAAAAGTCCCTGGGGGTCCAGCGGGGGTCCGGGAGCGATCTCCTACGCTCATGACGTCGGGGGATAGGAACCAAAATGACGCCGGCGCCATTTTTCTATCAACGCACCCGTGGCGCGAGAGTGGAAGATCACAACGGGACCCCCCCCACTGGACCCCAGGTAATTTAAGACATTTGGGGGGGGTTCGGGAGGGTGGGGGATTTATTTTAAAGGGTTGGGGTGGGTTTTAGGGATGTTTTAGTGTGCCGGTTTTCCCTCCCTCCCCGATTTACGATTTACACGATATTTACAGAAACAAAACCGCAACGATTAGATTCCCCCCCCCAGCCTAAATCGATTGTTAAGACGATCGATCACACAATACACATCTCTAATAAATATTAACAAAACAAACATGAGCCACCATCAAACACCCTGATGCTCAAAATATGGTGCTATGTCGGGTTTGTGATGTGACCATAATTATGTAAAGACTGCTGAACTGGATGATGTTCACTAAATCATTGAGATTTTTGAAATACAAGTGATTTATTCTGTGTTTATGGATTTAAGTTACACCTCAGGATAAATATTGAGTAGCACTTTCATTTTTGAAGAAATTATAAACAGACCAGGTGATTGGAACAGTGGACACATGTATGGTTTACTCATCTGCACAATATGGTGGTTACCCATAATAGAGGGGGAACCGATACATTCTCTCATTGTTGCTTGCCAGATCAGGCTACCCATTATGATGGACATTTAACACAATTTTTGTATGACTGGTTCAGGTTTTGCCTCATGAAAAACACATATTTATAACACCATTAGTGGATTTTCCTTTGTTGATTAGCAACAATAAGTATGACAGTCTTCATACAAGGAGAATCTTATATCTGAACCCCCACCCCCACATTAGTAGGAAGAAAGCTTATTGATATATAAACGAGATTAGGGGGAAAAAAAAGAGAAATGCACAAGCATCACATTATGTTACTTGGAGAAGAACTAAGATCATGTTATAAATACATGGAATTGGTTCTTTGGGCTGGAGAGGTTGTTCTCAGAACCCCTGACTAGTGTTCCAAGAAATGAATGGGTTCCATATCTCTGACACATTTGGATACTTATATTTTTAAACCTGTGTCAATTTTTCCATAAAAGTTGACTCCGAGCGTTCTATGAGGGTTTAGTAGGGCTATTCCATTGACTTACAATAACCTGTTTAGTTGCCACTAATGTGATTTATTAAGGATATATCCTTCTTTAATTTAAAATTAATCTGCCCTTCCAGTGAACCCAATAAAATTACCACAGAGTCTGCCCAAGGTACTTGTCAGGTGGTGGATCCAAGATATCACTTCAACCCAGGAAGTTTGAATTACTGGGCATTGCCATCACATATGAAAGGACTCTTTTTCTCTACACTTATTCCAAAAAGAATCTAAATCTTTAATATCCATCTTTCTAAGTTTCATTGGCTTATAGTACCATCCATATACCAAATTATAATTAATCTCTTGCACTTTTACGCTGATGGCATTACGTCTTCACAGTCTTTTATAAACTTCCATCCACTCTTCTTCTGGAATTGCATGTCCAGAGTCTCTTTCCCAGGGATGCTTGCAATAAAATGTATAGTGTAGATATACGACCTTTACTACAGGGAATACTTTTTAAAAACGTGCTTAAATGTCGTAAGCACTCTACCACAATTTTCTCTGAAAGGAGGTTTAAACAACAACCCCTTTAATTGCAAGCATTTAAATATCTAAATGTTAGGAAGGCCCTATTTTTCCTTCAGCTTTGATAGCCTAAGACCAAGCCATTATGGAATACTTGGCCTGCTCTAGCAATACTTGCCCTACTCATGTCAAAAGTTGAGGTAGAAAAGACTTCAAGCAGATATGAGTTTCCCCACAGAGGCGTTAAAGGAGTAGAAAAGAAATAAAAATTAATTTGATAACAATTCTCTTCCATGGTTGTAGTCCCATTGCTATTTAAGGGTGATCAGAGACTAATTTTGCAAAACTCCTGGGAAATCAAAGCAGTTGAATAAAATCTCTTATGCATAATACCACTTTTTCCCTACTAACCTGTTTCTCTTGCACCTCTTAGCACCAATCCAAAATTCCCTTTCAAATAGCCCAATAATATTTGAAATCTGGAACTGCCAGACCTCCCTCCTGCTTGTTACATTTGAATGTATCACTTGCTACACTGGATTTCATTCAGTTTCAGATAAATTTGCCAATGCTCTTATTCATGTCAACAATGAAATTCTTAGGGACACAAACTGGTAATCTCATGAGTAAAAAATTTACTCTGGGGAGAATATTCATTCTGATTGTTACAATCCTTTCCAACTACGACATCTGCCAGTGCAGCCAGACCCTAAAATCTTGTTTAATTTTTGAAAGTAGAGGAGAATAATTAAAGGAAAAGAAACCACCTAAATCCTAAACTATATTAACCCTCAGATATTGCAGGAGTCCCTGGCATCACCTGAATGTACAGACTGTGTTAATCATGCCTCTTGTTCTAGCTCCAGAGTTGAGAAGCAAGATTTCCGATTTCGTACCCCAAGACCTTCCCAAATCTTTTCAAAACACTCATTAGTACTTTAAGAGAGGTTAGATACTTGCTTATGTATATATAAAAGGGGATTGCCTGCAAATAAGGCTATTTTGTGTTCGTGTCCCTCAGTTTCCATAATGTTCTTGATATCCTCATTGTCCCTAATACATATTGCAAGAGATTCCCTAGCTATTCCGAATAACAATGAGGAAAAAAACCAGTTCTATCTAGTTCTTCTAGAAAACTGAAAAGCCTGAGAAGACAATCCAATTACTTTCAATTTGTCTTTGAGATTTAGGTATGTGCCATCTATCCTTTTCCTAACACCATAGGGGTAGATTTTAAAAGCCCTACATGCGCCAAATCAGGGAGATACGTGCATCTCTCGGACCAGTGTGTGTATTTTAAGAAGCTTCCATGGACAAGAGTATCTCCTGGTATGCAGACAAAAGAAAAAAATCAAAAAAATGGGTGGGGTGTGGGCATGGTCTGGGCAAGTCATGAGCATTCTGGGAATTTAAATGGAAACCAGCACATAAGTATTTACACGCACAAGCATGTGACGCCGGGGTACCCTATCTGTGACTTTACTTCTGCTATAGATGGCATGTAAGTTATAAAACAAAAAAAACTAGGCTAGTCAGTGAGTCTTAAGTGTTGGGGTAGGTTGGGTAAAAGAGTGCTTAGTTAACTAGGGGGGTTATGAAGTCCTGTCCTGTAACTGGGCAAAGTGGGAATGAACTGGTTTAACTGGTAATTGCATCTGCGTGTGGGAATATTAAAATCCCCCGTACTTATGCGGTAGAAGTGGCATATGTGCGCATTCATATAAAACGGTGCGCCCAACCAATTTTATAAAATGCACACATATACACGCGCATGTTATAAAATGGCTGCTTCCCTGGGCATGAGCTAGCATATGCACATTCATGTACGCCCACACAGCTGTTTTAAAGTTACCGTCATAGCCTCTATAACAGCCCCAAATATGTGTTCCACTGAATATACCCAGATAACGTTATTCAGATAACTTTAAGATGGGTATTTGTCTGACCAGACTTACCAAGCTAACTTTGGACAACTCTGGGAATACTCATTTTACCTGGGTTAATTTTGTGTGGGCAACGAGTTGCCCAGATAAAATTTAGCTGAAGAGCAGAGGGGAAATATTCAAATCTCGAGTTTTCTCCATTTAGCGCCTAAAATTAGCCAGACCAACTCTTTGAATATTGATCTCTGTGGCATTTAAATTACAAGATGGGGGTGGCAGAAGGTGGCCAATGAAAATGGAAAGCCACCCTCAAGCAATATAGGAAGCGAAAGATAATAACAAAATCAATCAGCTCTACTTTCCATGCTTAAGCAAAGGAGCAGAAAAGGTGACTATGAAGATAAACAAACCAAAGTATGAAATCTGGAAAGTTATGACCACAAATGCTCGTAGCCTGGACAATAAAATCTCAGATCTGTAGGCCCTAATGGTGGAGGCAGACTTGGACATTGTTGCCATTATGGAGACATGATTCACAGAGTCTCATAACTGGGACACAGCCATCCTGGGCTATAATTTGTTAAGGAAGGACAGAGAGGACAGAAAAGGGGAAAGAATAGCACTTTATGTCAAAAACAATATCAATGCAACCAAAATGCAAAGGATGTAGGGTAGGGAGGAAGCATTATGGACTATCCTAAAACAAGATGATGTTTTTTCCATTTATACTAGCATGGTCTACAGGCCTCCAAGCCAAACTTAAGTCCTGGATCAAGATCTGGTGAAAGACATCCAAAGGTGGGAAAGAAGGAAGAAGTGTTAATCATTGGAGATTTTAGTCTGCTGGATGTAGATTGGAATATCCCTTCTGCCAAATCTGCAAGTAGTAGAAAGATAGTGGAAAACCTTCAAGGGGCTCTGCTCAAACAAATAGTAATGGAACCCACAAGGGAGAGTGTTATACTCAACCTAGAGCTCACTAATTGGGATAATGGCTCTAATGGATTACTGCAACTCTCTACTGCTAGGTCTTCCAGCCTTATCCACAAGACCATTACAGATGGTGCAGAATGCCGCAGCGAGGCTACTCACTAACACAAATAAAAGAGCCCACATAACACCTATTCTTCACAGCCTCCACTGGCTTCCTATAAAAGCTAGAATCTCCTACAAGACATTATCAATGATCCACAAGGATATCATGGGCATCGCTCACCTAAATCTAATCACACAAATCCGCCCTCACACATCACAAAGACCCATCAGATACAACTACAAAGGTTCCTTATATGCTCCCCCGATCAAATCTACACTAACAAAACGAGCACTCTCCACAGCTGGGCCCACCCTCTGGAACTCATTACCGCCGGATCTACGCCAAGAGACCTGTCATCTAACTTTTAAGAAAAACCTAAAAACGTGGCTTTTCAGGCAAGCTTATTCAGAGTCACAAGATCACTCAGACACCGGTCAAAGAGGAAAATAGTCCAACATCAGATCATCGATCACCCATATTCCCCTCAAGAACCAACCACGCCAGACCTGAACAACTCACCTGTTTAAGACTACTTCTCTGATTCATCAGTCTTCTTTAATTCATGCATAACTCGGTTTTTGCATTTCAACAAGGTATATGTACCCTCACATCACAATTTAGACTGTCCCTCCAATTATTCAAGATATTTATTCACGCTTTAAACTTTCCTGATATTGATCTTCGTCCTGTTGATGAGTTATTATTATCATCAGTATTATTATTGTTTATGTAATATTCAAGTTGTATTTATATTTAAGTTAAACTGTATTTATACTTATATTTAAGTTGTATTTATAGTTATATTTATATGTGATATGTTAAGAAAATATATGTTAAGAAACGCTGTTTAATGTAACGCCTTTATTGCGACAGTTAATGTTCTATGTAAACTAGGGGTGTGCATTCGGATTGACCGCATTAGTAAAACGCAACTCATATTTTTTTTTTACTTAAAAAATTGATTCGACATAAACGATCGGATTTCCCACATATCGAACATAGATATGTTCGATATGTTGGAAATCGCGATTGTTGAGCCAAAATAAAAATATAAACCCCCTCACCCTCCTTAATCCCCCCCCCGACTTACCACAACTCCCTGGTGATGGAGCGAGAAGTGAGGACGCCATTTCTGCAATCCTTGGCGAGAAGCATGTGACATCGGCGGCACGTCGAGTGACGCCGGCGTCACGTGATTCCCGGCTCGTTCGCGCCAGACGGCTCGTTCGGCCCAAAAAGAACTTTTGGCCAGCTTGAGGGGGTCAGGAGGCCCCCCCAAGCTGGCCAAAAGTTCTTTTTGGGCCGAACGAGCCGTCCGGCGCGAACGAGCCGGGAATCACGTGGCGCCGCGTCACTCAGACGCGACGTCACGTGATTCCCGGCAAGTTTGGCAAGCTTGGGGGGCCTCCTGACCCCCCCAAGCTGGCCAAAAGTTCTTTTTGGGCCGAACGAGCCGTCCGGCGCGAACGAGTCGGGAATCACGTGACGCCGCGTCACTCGACGTGCCACCGACGTCACATGCTTCTCGCCAAGGATTGCAGAAATGACGTCCTCACTCCTCGCTCGATCACCAGGGAGTTGTGGTAAGTCTGGGGGGGGGATTAAGGAGGGTGAGGGGGTTTAAATTTTTTTTTTGCACATATGTACATATACCCAACTCATTGGATTTTTTTTATGTCCATATTGGCCGCAAGTGGGACCCCCTTTCGGACATAAAAAATATGAACATAAAATTTTGCTCTGCACATCCCTAATGTAAACCGACCTGATTCGATACTTGTATTGAGAATGTCGGTATATAAAAATCCGAAATAAATAAATAAATAAATAATGTCAGGACAGGTGCCCTCCTGAACACTAGTGATCATCAGATGATATGGTTTGATATCCAAATAAGAAACAGAGAAGTCACATGAAGACCCGAGTTCTGAATTTCAAAAATACAGACTTTGACAGGATGAACATGGAGGAAGAACTAGAAGACTGGGAGAAAATGGGTGAGGTGGAACATCAGGTGGCCAAATTAAAAGGAGTATTACAAAGGCAACAAAACTATATGTTGGAAAAGTAACAAATGTACATGGAAAAAGAAACTGATTTGGTTCTCAAAGGAGGTGGCTGAAAAAAGAAAAGCAAAAAGAAAAGTGTTTAGGAAATGTAAAGGATCCCAAAAAGAGGAACACAAGGAAATTGAGGGAGAAACTGAAGGAGATGAAGAAAGAAATCAGGAAAGCAAAAGGTCAAGCAAAAGAAATGTTTGCCAAAGCCGTAAAGAGAGATGACAAAATATTTTTCAGATATATCAAAGAAAGAAGGAAGGCCCAAAGTGGTATAGTGAAATTGAAAGGTGACAAGGTGCAAGATATAAAGACAGATAAAGACAGATAAAGAAATGGCATTCTGAATACTGGCAGCCGATGGCCTGAGTGCAGGAGATCGCTCCCGGACCCCCGCTGGACCACCAGGGACTTTTGGCAAGTCTTGGGTGGGTCAGGAGGGTGGGGGTTTTGTTTAAATTTGTTCCTTTAGATGGCCAAATAATTCAGTGAAGATTCGTTGTATTCGTGGGAATCGCGATACATTTCGCTTCCCCACGAATACAATGAAAATGGCCCTATACTTTGAGGATTGCCAATACGTTGCAAACGAATGCACACCCCTAGTAATAATGCCTTTGTACAGGTCCTTGGTGAGGCCTCACCAGGAGTACTATGTTTAGGAACTGGATTCAGAGACAACCAATATGAGCCCTGATTTTTTTTACAGTCTGGGATACTGATGTGCAGACATAAGGAAAAAAAAACGGAATTGCTTCTAAGGCCGTCCATAAGCAAAACATATCAGCACTGTCTGAATTTTCAAGAAGGCTCATCACCCATGCTTGACTCCCAATCCCTTGGGGGGAGGGGATTCTTTTTATGGGGGTAAGCTCTCACTTGTGGCCCAGATAATGAGAAAAAACCCTCAGTGTGTAAGTAGTCATTTGGTGCCTCGCAAGAGCTGGGAGGCTGGGATTCTTTCCCAACAGAACGTCATCTGTGTGACTCGGTCAGAACTTTTAGAGGACTTTTAAAGAATTTTTTGTTTAAATTGGCCTATTTTTAAGTTTTTATAACCTGATTTAATTTTCTTATTTAGTATGATTTTATACAGCTAACCCACCCTATTTTTATTACTTCTGAATTTTTATTATAGTTATTTTATTTTTGTATTTTTATTATATTTATTTTATGTTTCTTATGTTTTGTTTAATTGTATGTATGTTCTTTTAAACATTGCCTAGACCTATTGCTAGTGTTAGGCAATTCATGAATTTTAATAAATGTAAATGTATAGGCTGTAATAACTCAGGCAGGACCAGGTCTGGGTGTTAAATAAAAATGTACTGATTAATATTCATAAATTAAAATCCATTATCCAAAAGTGTGAATTTACATCTGACTGTGGGTACAGGTATAATTCTGGGTAGGTAGGTGTTCTTTTACCACACTTCTGGGTAGAGCCCATGGTGATCTTAATTGTACAAACTCTCCCAGCGACTGTGCAGGAATCCTAGTGGAGGTGTCCCCAACTTTACAGAAAAAATCCAACTTGTTAATATCATTTACTCGAATACCCAGCCTGTCCTGGTCTCCTGTTCTTGTTCTTCCTTCCTTAGTAATTCTTTCATCCTTTATTCATTGAGGGGTAGATTTTATAAATTTGTGCAAGGGCGTACTTTTGTTCGCGCACCAGACGCGAACAAAGTACGCTGGATTTTATAAGATATGGGGTCGGCGCGCGCAAGGGGGTGCACATTTGTGCAACCTGCACGCGCCGAGCCTGGCGCGCCTGCCTGTTCCCTCCGAGGACGCTCCGAAATTGGAGCGGCCTCGGAGGGAACTTTCTTTCCACCCTCCCGCACCTTCCCCTCCCTTCCCCTACCTAACCCACCCCCCCGGCCCTATCTAAACCCCCCCTACCTTTTGTTGGCAGATTTACGCCTGCTGAAAGCAGACGTAAATCTGCGCGCGCCAGTGGGCTGCTGGTGCGCCATCACCCGACCCAGGGGCTGGTCCGGAGGCCTCGACCACGCCCCCGGGCCAGCGCCATGCCCCCGGTCCCGCCCCAAAGCACCCCCTGACCCCGGAAATACCCCCGGACACGCCCCCTCCCCTCCCCTTTTACTAAGCCCTGGGACTTACGCGCATCCCGGTGCTGTGCGCGCGCCGGCGGCCTATGCAAAATAGGCGCGCTGGCGCGCGAGGGCCCTGCGCGTGTAAATCCGGCCGGATTTACGGGCGCAGGGCATTTAAAATCCGGCCCTGATTTTTCTGGGGGACTTCTCTTAAGGAAACGTCTTTGGGATCAGACTAGTTCTCAGCTCTGAAATCCCAGTGGGGAAGGGGGATCCAAAATCCTTCCCACTCTTCTTAAGTCCAAAAAATACTTTAAAGCTTAAACTGGATATCTCTTCTGCCTTCACTCAAGTAAATTTTAAAAGGAACGTGTGTTTGCCCATAAACACATTTATTGGGCACAGGAGCAAAAATACACTTAATTTTATATTGTGCATGCATGTACATGAGTTTCATTTAAAATATCCCTACTGTGTGTATGTGTGGAGCCTTTACATGTGTGCTCACAAGTGGCCGAGGGGGGGGAGGGGTGGAGAGACACACTGTTAGGGAGATAATCTGACACTCTATATATCTTCCAATGTAAGAGGGGCATTTTCAACTCAGGGTGAGTTTTTTTGGGGGGCAGTGTTACAAAGGTCTACAGACCCTTGCACCCTTGGCAGACCAATGTAACACTGCCCCCCCCCCAACCCATCCTGAATTGAAAGCTCCCCTCTTACAGTGGGAAATATATAAAGTGTTAGATTGTCTCTCCCCCCCCCCCCCAGTGTTCAGGATCATTCTGGGCCAAATTTTCCAGATTTTCACCTCATCAGGACCAGTAGTAAAGTTACACAGGTAACATAGCATGTGTTGCCATGGTCAGCCATGCAAAATTTGAGAGTTACTTCGTAAGTCTTGGCCCCACCCCAGAATGCCCATTCCCCGCCCCTTTTCTGCCTCCTTATTCTTGATGCATACTTCCCGGCTTCTTAAAATATGTGTTGCTCGCACGTGGCCCACATACGTGTGTATGGGGACATTTTTGCGCGAGCAATGCTTTTAAAATATACCTGTCTCTTCAACAGGATCCATCACCCGTGCTTGCCCACCTAGAGTTTAGAGTAGGTTCACAGGTTTTTGATCCCCTGGTGAGAGCCCTTTTTCCCATAAAGGATATCAGGCTTTAAAGTCTATCTCTCTGCAAATTATAAGAAGGACCCTCAGGCATGGAGTGCACTGGGAGGAGTCACTTCTAAAATAAACTCCTTTTGGTGAAATTGGGAGGCCCCACCAGAGTGTGGAAAAAATGCAAATGTACTCCTTGACTGCTTCCTCAAACTGAACCCCCAGTGTTCTATAATGGCTGGGCTAAATAGTCTTCAGGCTAAATAGTCTTCAGGCTGGTTGGATGGACTGGGGGGGTATGGAATGCTCTTTACAAAGTGTGTTCTAATGACAGGGACAGTGACATCTGGTGGTCAGACTGGAAAGGTCTGCCATGCTACCTTTAAGAGAAACATGGAGGTCACCTGGTGCAGCAAATACTATCATATGAAGCTTGCGGGGCAGACTGGATGGATCATTTAGTCCTTTTCTGCCATCATTATTATGTTACTATGTTTAGTATGTTATTATTCAGTGTATTTTTAAATTTTCAAAAAGTTCTTTAGAAGGGACTGAAAAATGATCTTCCATACTTACAAGAATGATACTTTCCATTATGAGGTTCTGCTCTGCCTCTGCTACCAAAAGAAAATAACTATTCATCAGTTAGTTATTTTAACAATACATCTTACTGGAAATGATATATTTTATTACTAAAATCAAATGACATAATCCAGCAGTTGACTGGATATTTTTTTTCTATCAAATAATCATTACAATATCAACTTTCAATTGTTTCATTATAGAAAGGATGCAATAGAGATGGTTTTTTAATATTTATATTCTGCTTTTTTAAAAATTTTTATTTATGCATTTTACATTAAATACAACAAAATCTTGACATAGGAAAGAAAAGAAGAAAGAAAATATACATATTGGGGTAGATTTTCAAAGGGTTACACTCGTAATATATGCTCGCAACCCTTTAAACCCCCCCCCCCTCGGGCAGGCATAACTTAGAGAACAAAGGTAAGGAGGGGGGATTTAGGTAGGGCTGGGGGGTGGGTTAGATAGGGGAAGGGAGGGGAAGGGAGGGGAAGGTGGGGGGAGCGAAAGGAGAGTTCACTAGGGCTCGGCGCATGCAAGGTGCACATGCTTAAAAAAAAGTTCCCTTTAAAGTCAGTGAAAGTGCGTGCGCACACACTTAAAGCAAACAGACTGGAACTAGGTGATGGCAGCGTCTCCCCTCGACGCACGTGGGGAGACCCGACTGGGACCGGAGGAGGCCCCAGAGCTGCCAGAAGAGTCTGGGAGCCTAGCAGGAGCACGAGCGCATAGGCGACTGCCTACCGCTGCCAAAGCGGAAGGGCCAGGTCTGGAACACGGTCGTCGGGGATGAGTAGAGCCAGTCGCGGGCCTGCCACGACCGGGAAACACAACAACTATAACCTCCTAAATAGAATTTAGAGTAATCAGTTGAGATTTTACCAGGGCAGAAACAGAGAAATTGTTCAAAGGACTTGCAGTAGGGGTAGACACAAGTTCAACCGTGATTGAGAAACCTCCATCTATTGGTGAGCCAGCATTACCCCCAATGAAGCCATCTTCAGCATCTTTTCCAGCATCTTCAGGGCGTCCTGACCCTGCAAAGGGCCATGGGGCTGCGACATCTCCAGCACAAGCCCCTCACAACAGGGCGTACTGGTCTCTGAAAGCAAATGGGGTCACTGGTGGAACCCTAACAATCGGGGAAAGAGAGGTCGACAAGTCCAGGGGAGAGGCAGGCAACACCCCATGAGCCTCTTCCCCCCAAGGACAATGCTCCCGACTGAACCCTGCACTAGACATGAGCATCCATAGGACTCAAACAGGCAAATCTGGAAGGACTGCAGGCTTTCTTTTGCCCTATATTTTTGGGCCAAATGTGGCATTAGTACGGTAAATGCAACTCCGAAGTAAAAGAGAATAAATGCCGTGGCTCACGTGAACTTCTCAGCAGTGGCCATCTTGAATCCTCAGGAAACCCTCAGGAAAATGGGAGGCGATCTGCAGAACACCCACGCACACTACCCCAATCTACACAGGTATGTATTTTTATTTTTATACATTTTCGCTCACCACCAAAGAATAAGATACTATAAGTTCTCTATTTTAAATCTGTCACTGATAAAAATGGACATGATGCATCACACCCACCTATGAGTAATTTTAAAAAACTATGTTACCGTAAATTGTTGGCACCTGTTTAGTGGATAGAATTCATTATTTTTTCCAACATTAATATTTGTGCCTTATTGTAAACCGTTGTGATGGGACCTAATTTAACGACGGTATAGAAACGTTTTTAAATAAATAAATAAAATAAATAAATATTCAGCTTTTCAAAGCAAATTACATTCAAGTATTATGGGTATTTCCCTATCCCCATAGGGCTTACAATCTAAGTGGGTTATTTACTAAAACTTTTTTCTCATTCTGTGTCTATGAGGAAAATGATTTGTAAAGCAGGCTTAAGTTTATACTGAGGTAATGGAGAGTAAAGTGACTGGCCCAGTGTTACAAAGAGTAGCAGTGGGATTTGAATGCTGATTTCCATGGTTTGTAGCCCACTGCTCTAACCACCAGGCTATTCCTCCACATTGAAGCCAATGGAACATATTCTGCACATGATAAATCCTCCATGAGCACAGAGAAGAAAAGGACTACTTGGTCTATCTAGTATGCTCGTTCCTGCTTACTGTGCTGCCACAGACCTTACTTGAACTGTTCTTCTTCCTCTACAAGGGCAAAAAGGCTCTGGGGGGTCTTGAACCAGGGGTTTATTGGGTAAGAAACTGAAACTCCACTTCCAGAGTCACACAATAGCACTGCAGAGTCAGCACAATATAAGGGAAAAGACTTGATATTGAACCTGTTGCAAGGATCAGTGGTTGCACCCTGGAGGAAGGGAATTGGGCCTTGATGGGAACAACATCTTGTTACCAGAAACTTGAGGGCTGCTTAGCCGTACTGTATTAAGCCCAGATGAGGAGATCTGTGACCCTTGAAGTAAGCTGCCCTGAAGTACTGCATGCATCTGTTGAATTATACATGGAAGTGTACCTGGATACCTTGATCTTAAAACCAGACCTGGTGTGAGTAATATGAACGGATTCTGCCTTGGTTCTTTGGACTTCTTACTAGGAACTGTGGACGCTCTAAGCTCAGCAGGAGTGTATAGTTTGTTTTCGTCCTTGAAGGTGAAAATAACCTGTGCACTGTTTGTGTTAATCCTGCTGTCTAAGAATAAGGCCTGTGTTGAACCATTCACATGAGTGTGATCTCAAGTAACAGGCTAGGAACTAAATTTTATCTTCCCTATCTGGCAAAGCTGTCTCAGATGAAACATCAACCTTTCTACAACAGCTTCTTTCTCTCTCAAAAGGAGAAAAAGGGCGAGAGTCATTTACAATGATCTGTACAAATGGGTTAAGCAATCCAAAACAAAATCTAACTCAGTCAGAATGGCTTATAAACAAGGTTCATTGGTTCCTAAGTGTAATCGAGCCAGGCTACATATGCTAAACCTCCAAATATAAAATCACCCATTCCTTCTCTCCTTTATCCCACTTCCACACTCAGTACCTCCTGTCAAGACTCTCTGTCCTATCCTTCCGAGTTTCAATGGGACATAGGGCTCTGGATCCAGAATCCTCCTCAGTGTACATTTCCTCATATTTCTCACTTGGGTTCTACCTGTTGAATCCCATCTCTGATCCCTTTCTTATCCTCCCACTCCTTTTTTGTTTCCTGCTTAAGGAGTGGGCCTGGAGTCCTTGCCCTCCCTATTCATCAGATTCCATTCCCCAGAGCCTTCTCTGTTCTTAAAGCAGTATTACCACTTCTGTTTCTGTTGGTTCAGTTCCCTGGGGGTTTCTCTTGTGTGCCTTGTGTGTCCCTGGCTAACCATGCCTGCTATTTCTTTAGCATGGCTGCTGCTGTGTAGGTTGTAAACCTTATCATAAGAGCCCTTGGTTTCCTGCATCTTTTCAAGATTCTGCAAAAAGGTTATGATATTCTGTGGCAGATTTTTCAAAATAATGTGGCAATTATATGGCAAATTTACATATATTTACACTTTTCTACTTTATAGAAATAGTTGTTTTCTGACATATCTACGTCCAGTTAATTTATTTGGTTCTATATTAGGGGTAAAGGGATGGAGAGGAAGAAGGAGAAGGGATTTTGGAATGGGAAGAGAGAAGAGAGGAGATGAGGAAAAGGAGATGGAAAAGAATGAAAATGAAGAAGGAATCAGTCAGGAGGGGTAGAGGGATAAAGGATGGAGGAGGCTAGGGGCACAGAGGGAAGAGAAGATGGTGGAATGAGAGAGGATAAGGAAAGGGAATGAGGGGAGGGGAGGGAAAAGGAATGGAAAGAGGAGGTGGGAAGAGAGGGAGTATTGTGGATGGGGTGAAAGAGAAGGAGGAAAAATCAGGATGAAGAAGAGAAAGAGAACTGGGGATGGTGGAGGAGGAGGAGGGAAGATTGAGATGGGCCTCCAATCTCACCCCATCCCCTCTCCCTTCTGCCCTTTCCAAAGCCTCTTTGATTCCCACACAATCCAATAGCTTTCCAAAGCTCTCATTCACATCCTACATCCCCTTCCAATCTCCTCATTCCATTTGCACCCATGGTGATCCACTCTTTCACTCTCCGCACCCACTCCAATCTCCTCAATCTCTCCGCCATATCCTCCCTCACTTTCAAAATGGCCCTCGCTCCCATGCCTCCACAATCTCTCTGTCCCTTTTTTCTCTCACTCATTCTTCCCCTCTGTCACTCTTCTATTCAGCCCCAAGATCCCCCTCACTCAATATCTTTCATTGGGACGATAACTTTAAAACGAGCACACGTGCACCCATACATGTATCTATGTGGGTGCGAGCATAAAACGATGGAATAATAAATCATCTGCACAAGTTGGTGTGTATGATTAAAATACACCTAACGTGCATGTGTATGCTCCTAATTTTAAGCAGTTATATGAGGAAACATTCTTCATAAATCTTTCCTTAGGACTTGGCGGTTTTTATACATGCAAGTGAGCAAATTTTAAAACATGTGCGCAAGAAGGAAATAACCAGCTTGACCACTTAGTCCATCAGTTTGCCCAGTCTATATCTAGGTCATCAAGATGCCTCTGGTTCTTCAGCCTGCACTCCTCCCAGTTTACCTAGATTCCTCACCCAGTCAATTTTTGGCTACAAGATTTTTTCATACTTACACCTGAACCAAAGCAGATGTAAATATACACAGGTAACAGCCCAACGTGTGCTGTGTTCACTGGTTTTAAAATAGGTATTTACGCACGGAAATGTTGGCCCCGCCTCGGAACGCTCCGATTCGCCCCAAAGCCTCCCCATTTTTTGCGTGTTCTGTTGCTTGCACATGCACATTTATGCACTTAATTTGCAGGCTTTAAAATAAGAGTTACTCGTGCTTGGTCTATATATTCACAGATGTGAGCCTTTTAACTCAAGCAACTCTTTTTAAATTCACCCCTTAATTTCTCCTATCCCCTCACATTCCCTCATTCACTTTTTCCCCTCATTCTCTTTCCGTCCATATAACAAAATGATGCCATTCACCCTGAAAGAAAGCTCCAGTTTAATGTCACTGTGAGACATTCTCTGGATGGAGGACATCATTTTAAGTCACTGGATAAAGAAAATAAGTCACCAGAAGGCCTGCTCCCAGGCCTCAGGGCCTAGGTCTCAGGCACAGATCTAGGCCTTAGCCTAGGTCTCGGCTCTGGGCTTTGGCCTAGGCCTAGGTCTCAGCAATGTGTACCAGCCTTGGCTGGGCCCTAGTAACAAGCCCAGGCCTATGCCTCAGTCTAGGTCCAAAATTAGCACTAGGCATTGCTGGGTCCCAGCATTGTTCTTGGATCTAGTTCTGGACACCAATAAATGGGACCAGGCCTCAGGTCAGGCATCTACATCAGACCTAGGCCCAGGCCTTGGTGTCAATCCAAGCCCAGGCCTGGGCCTTCGTGACCAGGCCTCAGCATCAGGCCTCAGCCTAGGTCCAGGTGCAGGCTTTAGCAAGGGACCCAGCCTTACCCAAGCCCCTGGGCCTAGGCCTAACTTCCAGGATCCAGCCTTAGGCTGGACCCTAGCATCAGACCTAGGCTTAGGCCTGGGCCTCTGTGATGAGACCTGGCCTAAGCCAGGTCCCAGTGTTGCACCCATGCCTGGGCCTCAAAAAGACCCAGCCTTGGGCTAGGCCCCAGTATCAGGCCTAGAGCCCAGGCCCAGTCCCTAATCTTGGTGACTAGATTCAGCATTGGCCTGGCACTGGTGTCAGACCGAGGCCTAGACCTCAAGTCTATGTCTGAGCCTCGGTGATCAGACCTGGAATCATGACATGACATACCCTGCTGCTGGGTTCGGCATAGGCCCAGGTCCAAGCCGGGGCCTTGACAATGGGACATGGCCTTAGGCCAGGCCTGATGTCGGCTTTGGGTCTCAGTAACAGGACCCAGCCTAGGCCCAAGACCATTTTTCTTTTATAGTGAAGTCAATGGGGCTTTCCACCATTGACTTCAATTTAAAATAAAAAAACAAATGGAATGAATTAGAGAATTTATTTTTCATTACAAAACTAATGAAACAAATCAAGGTGTCCATGCAATGAACAAATGAGAAACAATTTTTTTTTGAAACTGCACATCCCTAATAATAATACTTCTTTCTTTCTGTTAGTGATAATTCTCTTTATGCTTTCGTGATTGTCTTGTCTTCAGAACACATGCAAGGGTATTAGGTGCCCTAGGTGAATCTTACAGCTTTGCCGCACCTGCTCCCCCCCACCCCCACCCCCCAACTCCAAGACACACAATAAAAAATTATTCATGTACAAAAACAAATTTTATTGAAAAGGACATTCTGAGGTAAAGCTAGCTCTTACATCATGTATATTATATTTGCATGCAGTACTGTGGTACAGAAAGGATGCTTTGAACCAATGTGGTATTAGGCCTATTACTCTCAGAAAGCCGTGAGTAACCTGAATTACAATTATAATATAATAAACCTCTCATACCAAAATAACACTAGCTATAAACAATAACAGCCCTACCTTTGAAAAGGCAATACTGCAAATATTACCCAAAGCCCTAAAACACCAATACGCCTCCTATTAAGAAAAGAGAACAAGCCAGGTTGCTATAGAGCCCCACACAGAAAGTATGCGCTAGCAGAATATTTTACCTCCATCACACATGCAAAACACAGACCCTCACCAAATACAGAATAAGGAGACGATAAAGTACAAACAAAACCTAAACTGGAAACTACAGGACGAAAGATTCAATATGCATTGCAACAATGGAAAAACAGGACTATTACCATTCCTCATGAAACATCAAAGAATAAATCAAGGAATATAAAACATTAATCATAGTAGTGGAACCATACTGATAAAAATAAATATTTGAAAACTGATGAGTAGAACATCCAATAATTAAAAACTCATATATAAATATTTTAAACTTTTCCAAACAGCAATAAAATGCTTTAAAAAGCAGACATCAAATAACATCTAACCATTAAAACTAATAAGAATAAAAAATCCCCCACGCCATATCTGGGAAATTTAGATTTCCAGACACTCTGCAATTATCATGGATTAGTGGGGGGAAAGGCCATAAACGTTCTCCTCTCTCTCATATACACATACTTCCTAACACTCATGCACACTCAAACTCACATAAACACACATGTACATTCAGAGGAAACAAAACAACTTTTTGGTTGGAGGGCCCAAATAAACCAACTGCCGACCCTGCCTCCCCAAATGCTCTACTTGCTGATGCAAGTGGGATAAAAAGTTGGTATGGCCATGACCGCAGTAGCCCACTCCATTCTGCTGCTTATTCGTACACACACATGTCCAGGCACACATATACTCATTCACACACATGCTCACAGACACACATATACTCATTCATACACATGCCCAGACACACATATACTCATTCACACACATGCTCACAGACACACATATACTCATTCACACACATGCCCAGACACACATATACTCATTCACACACATGCTCACAGACACACATATATTCATTCACACACATGCCCAGACACACATATACTCATTCACACACATGCTCACAGACACATATATACTCATTCACACACATGCTCACAGACACACATATACTCATTCACACACATGCCCAGACACACATATACTCATTCACACACATGCTCACACATGCACATTTGACACATACACACAAACACACATATACACACACACATTCACACACACACCCATAGATACTCATTCACATACATATTCACATGCATATATTTATTCACACACTTGTTCACAAACACACAGATGCTCATTGGACTCACACACATTCTTTCACAATTGCACTCACACATACACAGACACAAAGATGCTCATTCACAAACACATGCCTACACACACACACACGCACTCATTCACACACATGCTTACTCTTTTCCCCTTCCAGAACAAGCAGCAGTAGCCTCCTCCTTGGGTACCTTCCGCTATGGGACATCTCTGTTGCTCCAGTGAGGGCAATGCAGTTCCTGCCTTCAGCTGTGCGCTTGGCTAATGATGTTACCACTTCTGTTTCTCAGGCTGCGCAGCCCAGCCAACACATTCTGCTTCCTGAGGCCTATTTTCTTTGGGCCGTTCGGACCTAACTGATGCTGCTGCTACTGCTGCTTCTTCTGTGTGGTGGCCAGCCCCACGGATGCTAGCCTGCTGTACTGCTTCCTTCCTCTTTTTAGCCCTTTGGGCCTAGCCAACACTCCTGCTGCTTCTCAGGATCGCGTGGTCATCATTGATGCTCCACCTCCTTTCTTCTACCCTTTGCTGCTTCTTTCTTTGGTTGCACAGCCTGCTGCTGCTGCTGCTGCTGCTGCTGCTGCTTCTGCTCCTTTGGGCAGGGCTGATGCAAGGGTATTAGGCGCCCTGGTGAACCTTCTGCCTTACGCCTGCCCTCCTGCCCCCCCCCCCCCCCCCCGGTCCAGGCCCCAGCTCTGGCCCTAACATCATTCACTCTGACAGGCCCCCTCTCTTACACGCCCTTAGGTTCCTTGTCTCATTCACACATGCTCCCTTACACAGGCTCTTTCCCTCTCTATCACATACAATCTCTCTCACTCACACACGCTCACACATACAAAGACTCTGTTACTCTTGGTCGCGAGCAGGATTGGCACTGCTCGTGGCCCGCCGAGTCTCTGCCACTTGCAGCCCGCTGAGTTTCTAATCCTCTCAGCTGCGAGCAGGATATGCTCCACTCATAGCCCTGCATGGCTGCTCTTTGCAGCCCTCTAATGGCTGGCGCCCTGGTGACCACCTAGTTCGCCTGTTGGGACGCACCGGCCCTGCCTTCGGGCAATGTTGGCTGGGCCTTCTCCTTTCAATGGAGTCAGAGCAGTGGCCTAAAGGAGCAAAAGCAATACGACCTATCAGGACTGGAGGAAGCACTAGGCGGATGCCCCAAACCTGTGGCGCCCTAGGTGGCTGTATGGTCTGCCTAGTGCTTCCACTGACCCTGCCTGTCACACTGATTGACTATATTGAGGTCATCAGAGATGATGATCCTAAGGTCTCTTTCTTATTCAGTGACCGCTAATTCTTCCCCTCTAAAAAAATATTTTGTCCTTGGATTTCTGTATCCCAAAAGCATAATTTTGTAATTTTTGGATTTAAACATAGTTGGCATATCTTTCACTATTTTTCAGCTTTTACATTCATCATTCATCTTATGTACTTCCTCTAGCATTTCTGCTCTGTTGTAAATGTTTATATCATCTGCAAATAGGCATATTTTCCCTTCTAACCCTTCCCCAATGTCATTTGTAAAAACATTGAAGAAGACTGGGTTTAGCACTGATCCTCATTACACAAAGCTGCTCAATTTCCCTTCATTAACATGGACTGCATTGATTACCACATTCTGAATCCTGTTCCTCAGTCAACTTTTTAACTAGTTTGTAATTTTTCTTTCAACTCCCAGGCAAGTTAGTTTTAATGCAGAACAGTGTCAAAGACTTTACTGATATTCAGATAAACCACATCTAATGCACCCTTTCAATTTACTACTCTAATCACTTCAAAGAAATCAAGTAAGTTTCGAAAGATTTTACCATTATGAAACCATGTTGCCTGTGATCCTGGATTCAAGGTAATACACTATTCTATCATTCAGTAGTGCTTCCATTACCTTCCCCACCACTGATGGTAAACTATTAGGTCTGTAGTTTTCTACTTCCTCCTTGTTCTCACCCTTGAGGTTCAGTACATCTACTCTTTTCCAATCTCTTAGAATACCTCTTGTTTCAAATGAAAAGCTGATCAGAGATGCAAGGGATACAGTTAGAACCTGTTATAGTTCATGATTTCTGGGATGTGTCCCATCCAGTTCCAAAGTCTTGCTTACTTTCAGTTGTGCCAATACACTGGATACTATATCCTCAGTCAATGGTAATGTGTTCACACCACAGTCCATTATGCCCATGTCTTTTGCCATTGATTTTCACTGATAGTAGAAGGGCTGAATACTGATACAATGAAGATTCAGGAAATGGTGTGAATGGGTATATATATATACCCCATAATTGAAACAGGTAGATGCACCTAGGAAAACAGGCAACCGGAGAAACAGGCATCCACACAGCACAATGTAATGGATGTAACTAGTGTTAGGGATATCACCTTGACTTTAGGGTAGATTTTCAAAGGTAAGCGTGTGCATGTTATAAAATCTGGAGGCCGTATTCACATGTATGCTGGATTTTATAATCCACGCACACAAGGAGGAGGGGGGGGGGTACTAATGCAATTTCCACTCAGTGACGCTTCCCTGCCTTCCCCAATTCCCTCCCAGACCACTCCAATTAAGGAGCTGACTGGAGGGAACTTCCCTACCCTCTACCCTAACCTCCCTTCCCCTTCCTCTCTCTTCCCCATCCCCTAAATCCTACCTTTTTGCTTTTTTTGTTGTTGTTTTCCAACTTACTTCAGGGCCCGACCTGAAGTAGGTTGCACACACCGGCAGCCAGCCAACGCACAAGGCTCCAGGACAGCGATCAATGATGCTGTCCCAGCCAGCCCACCCCGACCCGACCCTTCAAAGAGGCCCAGCACTTAATGCGCATACCGGGGTTTACTCACGTGGCCCTTTGAAAATCTACTCCTTTGACTTTAGGGTTCTAATGTGGTGAGTGGTCAGTCAGATGTTGTAGCAGACCAGGGGATGAAACATTTACTACTCCTGGAGAGTTCCCTGGATAACTCTCCAGGGAGCAACAGGCAACTAAGAAACAGGCATC
Organism: Rhinatrema bivittatum; assembly: GCF_901001135.1. Classification (NCBI taxonomy): domain Eukaryota; kingdom Metazoa; phylum Chordata; class Amphibia; order Gymnophiona; family Rhinatrematidae; genus Rhinatrema; species Rhinatrema bivittatum. The sequence goes on from NC_042615.1 coordinate 153,344,703, forward strand.
TACACAGTCTAATATAATGGATGTAACTGGTGATAGGAGTATAGCCTTGACTTGGATTTTAGGGCTCTAATGTAGTAAGTGGTCAATCAGATGATGTAGCAGTCCAAGGGGTGAAACATATACTGATTAAAGCAGACCTCTGTGTGAATGGATAATTCTCCAGGGTACCACAGACTGAGAATTAATCCAAGGAAACCATCCTTAAACTCCTTTTGGGGAGCCAACCCTAGGCAACAGTCCAGGCAACTTTACAGAGGGAAAAGTATTTACAAGTCTAATCTACAAAATATTTTTTGGACAGGAGGGAGCAGTGATCTCCAGCCCCTACTTTATCCTCTTTTCACCAGGAAGGAAGGAGATTCCTGGCAGAAATCTTTTCATTTTTGACAGCAGGATGGGAGAGGAGATCGAGCAGTGAATACTTTTTTTTTTTTTTAAATTACAGTTGAGCGAAAGGCAGAGTGCCCAAGCAGATGTAGGCCTGCTTTTGCAGCTATCCGGCAGCCAATACTGAAAATCAGTGCAAGCTGCCTAACTTTCTCAAACCTTACTTTCTCCAGCTAACCTAACCTCACCCTGGGCCTGCTCAGAATTTAGACTCTCAGCCCAATAAAATTTGGAAGACTTTGATCTAGTTGGCTAAATCTTTACTTAGGAGGCTAAATCCCTTTGAAAATGTTCCCCTTAATATAGTGCACTTTAATACATTGGGCTTTTTAACTATGGTTATTGTTAACACTTGTAAACCTCTCTTTCCTTCTATCACAAACAGTAACAGTAATAATTCATTTCATAAGGACTTTCAAATGTTTTGCACAGTGCTTGATAGGTATAATTTCTTTCTCTACTCATATCCAAAACATTGCTAATATGGGTCGTCTCTTTACAACATCACCAAAATCTGCCCCTTCCTTTCTGAACACAAACCAGAACCCTTATCCACTCTCTCATCACCTTCTGCTTAGACTACTACAAACTGCTCCTCAAGAGTCTCCCAATGACTCATCTCTCTCCACTGCAATCTGTCCTAAATTCAGCTACATGATTTATCATTCACCAAAGTCACTACACCCATATAATCCCACTTCTCAAGTCACTACATTGGCTCCCAATCCATTTCTGCATACAGTTCAAGCTCCTCTTACTCACCTACAAGAGCCTTCACTCTGCACCTTTTCACTGCCTCCCCTCTCTTATCTGTCCCTTCACAACTCCTGGTGAACTCCGCTCATCAGGCACATCACTCCTATCTATGCCCTTCTCATTTGCCACTGTGCTTTCCACCTGGTTGTGATGTATGCATGGAATAGTCTTCCTGGGTTGGTGCATGATGCTCCCTCTCTTGCTGACTTCAGATCCAGTCTAAAAACCCACCTTTTTCAGGCTGTTTTTAAATCTTAACCCAATTATCACCTGATTATCCTGCTTACAGCCTTCTTAAGTTTAACCACTGTCTTAATAAATAAAATTCCCAAAGTCTATTTTGCCCAGTTTGTTTATCTTCATTAGAGTGTAAGGTCTACTGATCAGGAACTCTCTCATGTGTGGTTTTCTACAGTGCTGTGTACATCAGGTAGCACTAAAGAAGTATTATTAGTTGTAGTAATAGTGGTAATAGTAAATACTAACAAAAGATACCAGTATCTAATTTGGTTAACTTGACACTAGGATGTCTGCTTCTAAAGAAAAAGAAAGCACTGGGCTTGGTTTACTAAGTTTTTTACATAGACACAGAGTAGTCGAAAAGCCTTAGAAAATCAGACCCATTGACTCTGCAGTAGGGTTATATTTATTAAATATACCACAATTGTCCATAGTATCCTGTCGGTAGTCTGATAAATCAAGTTACTGTCAGTAACACATGTCCCCATGTACTTTGACTGTTGATTATTTGTAGGATCCCCACTGGTAATCTTTATGAGTTTTTCTGTAATCTTCTTCCAAATAAAATACACAATTTGAAAACTGCTGTGTGTGGGACATGACAATAACAGTTTTGTCTGTATCTATAATGAGGAGGTGTAGTATAGAGGGTAGGGAATAGCTGATACAACTGCAATTGTAATTATAATTGAATGTTTTAAGGATACAATAAGATATGAAACATTCCACCATTAGGCTGCAGGTATTGAGATCCTGCAGGCATCGTCTAACCATAGAAGCATTCAGAATCATGTAGGTTTGTCTACGGCTTTATCACAATGAAAGCATTAGCAGTCTCTTTTTGCCTCTGCACATATGTAACTTCAGATGCAAGCAACTATCCAGCAGTTTCACCTGCTGCCACAACAATTGCTTAATGATTTTTTATTTATTTTTTTTTAGCATTTCTTGTATAATATCATAAGGAAGCTAAAAGGTAAAGCAATATGACTCTTAGTTGTACACACAACAGGATCACATCAGAGGAATGTTTCCGGTATGAGAAAAATTAAGGACAACTTTTGGTTAAATACGTATCAAAGACAACAAATGAGTTATATTGTTATTTAACTATTAAACTTCCAAATGTGCTTCTACTATCAAGCTGTGACCCCCACCATCATTTTTTTTTAATTTGGTAAGAATTAAGTAAAATCCAAGGATGTACCTATGCACAAATATTCTTTTCCAGAAGACACTTTCGTGTGATATTAAAGGAACTAAAGTGGTAAGAGTGACCATTTCTGTCCTGTAATTCTACTCCTAGCTAGAAAATGAAGCTAAAAAATCAATACTGCCTTCTTGTCCTACTTCTACCACTTTGCAAACCAGTCAAGATTTGCCATTTTGGGCCAGCCCTGTGGGCCAGAGGCAATGCTGCGTACTGCCATGTGCTGTGCAGGACTTGGCTCGGTTCCCAGAGTAGCACTCTGCTCTTTAGGCAAGTTGGGGGCTAGGGATGTTGCCCAGGCAGTGTTTGTTCACAGCCCAGGTGGGAGAGGGGAGTTCCCGTCATCATATAACATCAATAAGTAGGGGCTGGATTCAGGGCCCACAATTGCAAGGTTCTAGAAGAAGGCCTGGTGCTTGACCCCTGGCAGAGGACTGTTGCTGTAATGAGGGAGTTGTGAGCAGATATTTAAAAAAGGGGGGAAAAAAATCCCAGGGTAGCTGCAAACTTTTGGGCTCATAGCAAATGCAGTCCAGCAAGCCCAAAAGAACAGGAGGAAACTGCCAGCCCAATGAAAAGTTTCTAATTTCCCTGGGAATCAGAACCCTCAAGGAAAGGTTCTATTTTACCAATGTGGAAGTGTCACATGCTGTGCCACTATGAGCAATGGCTCTCTTCCATAGGGGTAAGTCCTCTATGAGTTGACTCATGATTTAAATTCATTCCATTTATTGTTTTTTTTTCCAGAAAAGACTACCCAAAGCTGTGTACCATCATTAGATATTAAAATCCATAGCAAGAGATAAAAGGTTAAATGGTAGGAAGCGAGCAAAAAGAATCTCTTTTTTTTTTTTATTTATAATTACTTAAATTGCTTACCTGGAACACTTTTGCCAAATTGTCAAAAAGTGCTTGGCCAGCACTAACTTTGTGTTTGACCCCTCGGACAGTCCCATTTTTGCTGAGAATGGTGATTCGTTTCGTGCCAAAACCCCTGTCCTTGGTAGCTCTGGCTAGCACCAGCAACTCATCTGGCTCGTTTTCACTTTCGTCGTACTCCGATTCTAAGCACCCGTTGTGATACCCTTCCGCCTCGCTCTGCCTGCTGGTCTGATCGGTCTCAGAGCTGCTGGCACATTCCGAATCCAAGGAGTCTGCAGCGTCTCCGTCGGCGTACACCTCCTTCAGCACTCTCCCGCTGTGCGAGGAGGCGATCCGAAAGCGAACTTTCCTCTGCTGCCGTTCCCCTTCAGCCTTCACCTCTTGTTTAATCATTGTCCCATCCATTGAGAAAAAAACAAAATGGCTTACATTGTTCTGGCTTAGGCTGTAACCTTATTTGCCAATTTTTGACACTCGGTGTAATAATATCAGAGCTATTGGTGGAGGCAGCAGTACCCATAGGGAACCAAATGTCAAAAGAGAAGGAAGGGAGAGCTCGGGGAGAACCTCCTGTGCAGCGCAGCTCTGCAATTAATAATGAATACAAGAGTACTATGGTTACCTTTAAACTAAAACCTGCAAAATGATATCGCCAATTAAATTTTAAAGACCTATTGTGTGCTTTTATAGCCACCCAAGTGCAGGGAAATGACACACACAAAGAAAGACAAAATAACTTAGCAAAAGGAACAGGCACCAATTTTAAAACTGAGTTCAATTTTGTAGTCTTTTTTTTATACTATCTCTGAAGGAAAGAATTAATTCAGCAGAGTCTTTGAATGGCATTTTTCTTGGATGGTAAAAGACAACATTTATGTAAACATACAGTAATTATCAGTAATTAGGTGTCTAATTTTTTTCATGGGAATTATTTGGGGGAAACTGTTGATTATTCTTAAATGATGAAGAATAAGAAATCTGAAAACTCAAAGATGTATTTTTGTTCTGTTTAAAATGATTGTAATTTATAATAATTTTATTCGAAAACCTATATCAAATGGCAAAAGTTATTTTAACTGTTTTAAATATAATTATGATGCTCGACCAGGAGTCCATTGAAGATACTAGTGTGACAAAATGTAAAGATGTGGATAACTTTTTCGGCAGCTGACTTCAGGCAGTAGGATAGACTTTTTCTAAGGATCTTAGATCTGTGGAAAAATATATCCAGAAGTTCCTAGCTCAATTTTACTGCATAGTAACTGAATATATGAACAAGAGTGGGAAAGTGCTAGTCAGTTTCTATCTGTGCACTTAGTAAGACAGTAACATTTATATGTGATGTGACTGTACACTGGGAGATACCTGCATAATTTATACGAGCCATGGATTAAATAAGTGGTAGTTGTATACAATGAATGTAATGCATGTAATTTAAGCAAAGTTTAGTTTAATTTGTGAGTGAATTGGTAACTGATGGGGTGAGACAGAAAGCAGGGAAAATAGATAGTGCAGTGCAGGAAATGCCAAGACAGGGAGTAATGTGAGCAAGTTAGTAAGAAAGAAATTGGAGACATAAAATGAGAAAAGAAAGACCTCCTTTGTGAGTTGAGTGTCATACTTTAGATAGTAGATAAAGGTGTGCCGAGCTCGATAAGACTGAAAGCTGCTTTTACAATCACTGCTGCACTCTCCCCCCCCCCCCCCCCCCCCCCCCCCCCCCATCTAAATGAGAGTTTGAAAACCAGACTTGACCCCTATAACAGGGGTAGGCAACTCCAGTCAAGTGCTGCAACTAGGTCTGGTTTTTCAGCATATCCATAATTTATTTATTATTACATTTCTATGCCATCCTTTTGTATTCAATCATAACGGTTTACAGTTATAAAATAAACAGCTAAACAGATAAAACTGGAACAGCTACACACAAATATTAATGCAATTAAAAAATTAAAATTCTAAAAAAATTTTTAAAAGCTTCTAAAACAAACAATTAAGAAAGTCATCTTATACTTTGCTTCAGCGTAAACCGTGAGCCTTAAATAAGGTTTCGTTAGTCAACTCTCCTATGCTTGCTTGAACAGCCAGGTCTTTTAAGTTCTTCTTGAATATCAGGAAATCCTTTTGCAATCTCAGCTCAGTAGGGAGAGAGATCCACAGTTTAGGGCCTGCAATCAAGATAGCTCTTTCTCTCACCTCAGTCAAATGTGCAGATTTGACCAATGGAACAGATAGCAAGCCTTTATTAGCAGATCTTAAATCCCTTTCTGGGATATGTAAATGTAAGGAGGCGTTAACTATTCTATTTTTTTGTTATTAATTGATTTATACAATAAACATAAGATTTTTATAGTCGATTCTGAATTTAATTGGGAGCCAGTGTAAGCCAATCAAAGTAGGGGTTATATGATCAATTTTTTTCTGCCGGTTAGAACTCAGGCAGTCGCATTCTGTAATAGTTGTAATATTCTCAATGAGCTCGCAGCCAGACCAAGAAAGAGCACGTTACAATAATCAAGGTTAGAAAAAAATCAGGGTTTGGAGAACATGAATATGCATGAGATATATTTGCAAGCACTGTCCCCGCGGTATTCAATTGTATTTCCAAGCAATAGGTTCCCAGTGGACAAAGGTCTTTGCTGTTACTTACATTCAGGTCTATCCTGTAAAGTGCGGCCGCGTTTACCCTGCTCCTAAGTCGCGTTTTACTCACTTTCCGGCCGCATTATCCCTTCCTGCGATCCCGAATCCACTTTAACCTACTCCTACCGCGTCCTAAAATCCCCGGCCAACCCCTTCCGCACGCGGCATGGATATTGCATGCAAACGAGCGAATTAGCTATTCCCTAGCATCCCGTAACCCGAGCCCCGACTATCGCTATCTTTCCCTGCCGTTTTGTCACGCGTTTAACCTGCTAACTTACCGCCTACCCTGACCCTGCGGTAGAGGCAGGGGTAAGGGTAGGTGGCAAGCTTTCCCCCGGCCCCCGCTCACCTGCCCCGGCTGCAATCATGGGTGCCGGTCTCCGGGGCAGCCCCAGTCCTCTCCCTCCTCCCGAAGCAAAAAAAAGCGAAAAAAACCAAAAGCAAAAAGTAAGTCGCTTCGCTGCTGTCACTTCTCCCCTCCTCCCGGAGCAGGGCGCGAAAAGCAGCCTTGCTCCGGGAGGAGGGGAGACTGACAGCGGCGAAGCAAAAAAAAAAAGCGAAAAAAACCAAAAGCAAAAGCAAATAGTAAGTCGCTTCGCCGCTTCACGGCGAAGCAACTTACTTTTGCATCCCCGATCGGACTTCTCCTGCCTAAACTTACTTTTTTTTCAGCCGTCCGGTCCATCTGAAGAAGGTATCTTCCCCTCCCCGGGGAAGATGGATGCCAGCACGGGGGAAAGCGGCCCCTGTGCATTCAATTGGCTGCTCAAGACGTGACGTCACGACGTTTGGCGTCACGGCATGTGACATCACGTCTTGAGCAGCCAATTGAATGCACAGGGGCCGCTTTCCCCCGTGCTGGCATCCATCTTCCCCGGGAGGCAGAGGGGAGCCACCATACCTTCTTCAGATGGCCGGAAGGCTGCAAAAAAGTAAGTTTAGGCAGGAGAAGTCAGATCGGGGATGCAAAAGTAAGTTACTTTTTGCTTTTGCTTTTGTTTTTTTTCGCTTTTTTTTTTTTTTGCTTCGCCGCTGTCAGTCTCCCCTCCTCCCGGAGCAAGGCTGCTTTTCGCGCCCTGCTCCAGGAGGAGGGGAGAAGTGACAGCGGCGAAGCGACTTACTTTTTGCTTTTGCTTTTGGTTTTTTTTCGCTTTTTTTTTTTTTGCTTCGCCGCTGTCAGTCTCCCCTCCTCCCGGAGCAAGGCTGCTTTTCGCGCCCTGCTTCGGGAGGAGGGGAGGGGGGATTGGCAGTCCCGACTTCCTGGTATCTGTCATTTCAAATGTCATTTGAAATGACAGATACCAGCGTGGCGTGAAGCGTTAGGCCCGCGCACCCAGGATACTGTATAGGCGCTCTATCCAGTAAAATGGGTTGCGCGGGCCTAAGGCTTCACGGGCCCTTCTTAGACACGGTTTACATTTACATAAAATTAGTGTTCAGGATCGAGCGGTAGGTGAGCTGCACTGTGCGTGCGGTAACCGCAGGTGCCGCAGGCACTAACGCAGCTCTTCCTACCGCTCGTTACTGGATACACCTGATTGTAAGTGTAGCCAAAGGCCACTGAGGCTTTCAGAGGCTTGAGCTTGTACAATAATCTGAGCTTCAAAAGCTTTTTTTTTCAGTTGACCAGTTGCTTTCCTTTGAGTGCAGTGTAAATTTTGAGGCAGGAGCAAACTGTGTGGTGCCTACAGCAGCCGCAGCGTGGTTGTAAAAAGGGGAATCGTCAGATGCCAGTGCTCTTCTGATTTAGGTTTACATTCAAGTTATTACGGTCTTCTGACAATAAGCCAGTTTCATGCCAGCTTTCAACCAGAGCTTTATCAAGGCAGAGGCTCAAAAGAAACTAAAGAGATGTCCTTTATTAAACTTGTGGGAATATATAAAGGCACAAGCCACTACTTCTAAATTCTCTATTCACAGATCTCCCCTAAGCAGGGTTGGATTTATGATTATAGTGCCCATAAGGCAGAGGACTGAGGATGGAGGGTTTCGACCCTAGAAAATGTAGCATGGCAGGAGGAGTCCCCGCTTTTGGGCACCTTGGCACCTTAGGTACCTGCTTATGTTGCCTATGCCAAAGTCTGGACCTGCCCCTAAGTGCTCCAATCCACGCTTTTTAGCCCTCAAATTACCTGGAATATGATATGATCCCAGCAATCCCTTTTGTGACTCCTAAGGACTAATTTTGTTCCTCAGAGGCAGAGGTGCAAGTCCAGGCTTCAGGCTGTAAGGAAACCCGTCTGGTTTGTTACATTCTTGCTGCTTAGAACTATCAAGTGGCTCTTGGACGCAGCTCTAAGCCCTTATCCCAGCCATCACTAGTTCAAGGCCAGCCAGTGCCTTTTTATTTTTTTTGCCCTTACAGGCATCAGATTCTTCCCTGGATCTCCCCCTTGCACCATACTTCCTTCAGTGCCCAACTAAATCCTCTCACAATGCTCTCTGAAATCTGCACTGATACATAAGACAGAGGGTTCTAAACTTGTCAGTTTTCTCCTCTCCTAGAACTCTCCGCTCTCCTTTGTTTTCCTCACCTGGAGTTTTCTAGCTCTCTCACTTCCTTCCTCTGCATTGTCAAGCAGCCACGTAGTTGTGTACTCCTTGAAAACTAGCAGCAGGAACCAAAAGGAAAAGAAAACTGAGCATTCTCAGTTTAGCATGCCCTCAGAAAGTTGCAAGTTCATACTATTTAGCCAATGTATTATATGTCTGCTATTTCTGAAATTATCACAAACTTGCTAATTTTTTTTTTGCATCACTTGTTAAGAGGCTTTTCAATAACCTGAGGTTTATTGCACAGACCCCCATAATCTGGCCAAAATTCTAAGAAAAAAGAAAAATGATTTTACTCTGACTGAGACATTGCTATTATTTTCTTTATCAAGCATTCAGAAATCTGAACTACTAATGATTAAATGACTTGATATACATCTCTTGTATTTTAAGACTGCAGAAAGAGTAATTTGTTGAATTATTTACTGCTGTTTACCAAGACAAAATATACTAAAGTAATGGAAGGAAACGGTCTGTGTAATAAAGTTTAACACAATATTAAGGTCCTTTTAAACACCTTAAAATTAGCATTCAGTGCAGTAAGGCCTTAGCATGCATGTTAAGACCCTCCTGCATGGTGTTAATGAGGTTGCACTAAAATTAGTAGACATATTTAAATGAGCAGCATTCTATGCAAATAAGGCTTTCTGAGCCCATGGGAAATAGCATGCTATGGTCCACACTCATTATTTTCCATGGATTCACTAAAGGCCAGAAAAGTAACACTTGCTTCAGATGAAGTTTTACATTTTTGAGGTGCATAATAAAGCCAAAACATTAGCAAGGGAGATTTCCTCCCCCCCAGAGCCCCCTACCATAATAAAAAATCCCAGCATCACAAGCCCCCTACTGCTCCCAGACCCCATTGCAAAGGCAAAGCACTGCTTGACGTGTAATGAAGCCCCCCTAGACAGTGTCACTGGCACTGGGGCTGCCAGGTCAGCAGGCGGATCCCGCAGTTCCTCCTGCCTGTGAAGAAAGAGCTTCTTCACAGTGCTAAGCAGCCCTTCCAATGGGATAGGAATCGTGAGGAGCCACAGGAGGGGGTTACATCACTGGACGGTGCCCCAGTGGGGAATTTGGCCTTGCTGTGGAGAACAGGGCCTGGGGTGAGCTGAGCCAGAGAGGGGTTTCTTTGCTGCAGAGGAAGGGGCAACTCAGAACCCTCAGAAGGGTTTTTTGTCTTAGCTACAGTGGGATGGGAGGAGGGGGACTTCTGATGTGGAAAGGGTCCATACATTCTTTAGGGGGGGGGGGAGGGTCGGGAAGGAGGACGTCCCTCCTGCTAACCACACCTATCATTTCAGGCCGGTTCGGGGAAGTGATTTTGCAACTTTTGTGAATTTTTCAGGGTTCTGACATGTTCCAGGCTATGGATGTAAATTGCCTTAAAAAAAAAAAAAAATTCAGCCTTACATTTTAAAAGCTTTGTTTTCTCTCCAGGAATCATTATGGCTTTTTCCCAGTGCCAGTGGAAGGGTTTGCTGCCGCCCCATGTGGTCATCATGTGACGTCATGTCTCTCTCTCCCCCCCCCCCCCCCACACCAAACCGAGCACCACATACCACACACCACAATCCTCCCCATCGCCGTTCCTCCCCGTGTCTCATCCCTCTGTTCAAAACAGCCGCCCTGACCTCTGACTACACTGCCCCACCATCTTCGGGCGCTCTAGGTGACTGCCTGGTCTGCCTAGTGCTTCCGCTGGCCCTGGTTTGTCCTAGATGGTGAATTAGTCTTGAAAGGATGTTTTTACTGACTAAGAATAGGTTAATGTATTATATGTCTGCTATTTCTGAAATTATCACAAACTTGCTAATTTTTTTTTTGCATCACTTGTTAAGAGGCTTTTCAATAACCTGAGGTTTATTGCACAGACCCCCATAATCTGGCCAAAATTCTAAGAAAAAAGAAAAATGATTTTACTCTGACTGAGACATTGCTATTATTTTCTTTATCAAGCATTCAGAAATCTGAACTACTAATGATTAAATGACTTGATATATATCTCTTGTATTTTAAGACTGCAGAAAGAGTAATTTGTTGAATTATTTACTGCTGTTTACCAAGACAAAATATACTAAAGTAATGGAAGGAAACGGTCTGTGTAATAAAGTTTAACACAATATTAAGGTCCTTTTAAACACCTTAAAATTAGCATTCAGTGCAGTAAGGCCTTAGCATGCATGTTAAGACCCTCCTGCATGGTGTTAATGAGGTTGCACTAAAATTAGTAGACATATTTAAATGAGCAGCATTCTATGCAAATAAGGCTTTCTGAGCCCATGGGAAATAGCATGCTATGGTCCACACTCATTATTTTCCATGGATTCACTAAAGGCCAGAAAAGTAACACTTGCTTCAGATGAAGTTTTACATTTTTGAGGTGCATAATAAAGCCAAAACATTAGCAAGGGAGATTTCCTCCCCCCCAGAGCCCCCTACCATAATAAAAAATCCCAGCATCACAAGCCCCCTACTGCTCCCAGACCCCATTGCAAAGGCAAAGCACTGCTTGACGTGTAATGAAGCCCCCCTAGACAGTGTCACTGGCACTGGGGCTGCCAGGTCAGCAGGCGGATCCCGCAGTTCCTCCTGCCTGTGAAGAAAGAGCTTCTTCACAGTGCTAAGCAGCCCTTCCAATGGGATAGGAATCGTGAGGAGCCACAGGAGGGGGTTACATCACTGGACGGTGCCCCAGTGGGGAATTTGGCCTTGCTGTGGAGAACAGGGCCTGGGGTGAGCTGAGCCAGAGAGGGGTTTCTTTGCTGCAGAGGAAGGGGCAACTCAGAACCCTCAGAAGGGTTTTTGTCTTAGCTACAGTGGGATGGGAGGAGGGGACTTCTGATGTTGAAAGGGTCCATACATTCTTTAGGGGGGGGGGGAGGGTCGGGAAGGAGGACGTCCCTCCTGCTAACCACACCTATCATTTCAGGCCGGTTCGGGGAAGTGATTTTGCAACTTTTGTGAATTTTTCAGGGTTCTGACATGTTCCAGGCTATGGATGTAAATTGCCTTAAAAAAAAAAAAAAAATTCAGCCTTACATTTTAAAAGCTTTGTTTTCTCTCCAGGAATCATTATGGCTTTTTCCCAGTGCCAGTGGAAGGGTTTGCTGCCGCCCCATGTGGTCATCATGTGACGTCATGTCTCTCTCTCCCCCCCCCCCCCCCCCCCACACCAAACCGAGCACCACATACCACACACCACAATCCTCCCCATCGCCGTTCCTCCCCGTGTCTCATCCCTCTGTTCAAAACAGCCGCCCTGACCTCTGACTACACTGCCCCACCATCTTCGGGCGCTCTAGGTGACTGCCTGGTCTGCCTAGTGCTTCCGCTGGCCCTGGTTTGTCCTAGATGGTGAATTAGTCTTGAAAGGATGTTTTTACTGACTAAGAATAGGTTAATTGGAATAACAATAAGGCTAATATGTTTTCCAGCATTATTTTTCAGAAATAAAGTAGTTATTCTTACAGTTCATTTTATATCAAAGGGGTTTTCATTGGTTTTGTATTTCGGTAGGGGTTGGGGTTTTTTTTTTTCATTTCATTTTGCCATTTCATTTTAGTAACCACTAAATCAAATTAGAGCACGCTATTTTAATTTAGAGCCCATTCATTTGATATAGCGTGCACTAATTGAAACGAAACAAACCAAACAGCATTTCCTTATTTTACAGCTCCATAGAATCTTGTTTTATGATCCCACCTAGACAAATTAACACCTACGTAGGAACGCTGTATTTCTCTCTTTCGTGCTCTGTTTCTGGTTTTGTTTTATTTTATCCTCCATTCCTTTTGATGTATCTCCTGTCTTACTCTCAGAATTCTTTCTCTGGATTTTTGGTTCTTCTAAAACTGCTTTTTCCTACGTATTGTTTCAGTCTGTTTTCTTTCTGTTTTTCTCAGACTGAGCAGCAGCCCTGGTCTCCTTGATGTGGTCTGGATGCACTACTGCAGCTGCCTGAGAGATCAAGAGTTGGGATAGCAGCTTATCTGTCTTTGGCAGTTTAGTTTTCCAGTCTATAGATCCCTGAGAATCACTAGTTTAAAATAAGAGATGAAGCAAGGCCAGCTGCATCTATTACTTCAAATTTTATCTTCACTAGCAACAATTTAGAGTCTCTGGCTGAAGTCCCTGCTGCACTGAATTAAATTATAGGACAATACTGAACTGAACTCTTAAAGGTGAATTTTAAAAGCCCTGCCTGGGCCAAGACCTGGAGATACACGCACAAGTTGTACTGGCGCGCGCCGAGCGTATCTCCCGCTGCATGCACAAGTGAAAAGAGTCTTTAAAAGGGTGGGGCATGGGCGTGGTGGGCAGGGCATATCAGGGGAAGGCTAAGAGATGTACGTGTAAATACTTATGCACACAGGCGTGTGCCGGGGTGCCTTGCTGTGCAACTTTACTACTGATATGGATGGCGTGTAAGTAATAAAACAAAAACATCTAGGCTAGTCAGAGGGTTTTTAAGGGCTGTGGTTAATGGGGGGGAAGGGTGTCTATTAAATTTGGGGGGTTTGGAAGTCCTATCCCTTAACTGGGCAAACTGGGAATGAACTGGGAGAATGGCAAATGGTGTTGGTTTGCGTCCCTTAAAAAATTCCCCTACTTACACGGTAGAAGTGGCATTTGCATGCACATGTGCGTGTTCATTTAAAATTGTGCGCACACGTTCGCATGTCCAGGTTATTTTATAACATGCGTGCATGTTATAAAATGAATGTAGCTCTGAATGCACCCGGCAAATGCGCGCACATGCGTGCTCGTATGCCTGTTAAAAGTTGCTATCCCTACCTATATATCTTTCTATTTCTTCTGTAGAGAGCCACCTGGTGGATCTTATTGTATATTACAACACATTCTGAAACATTTACAGAAATCTTATATACTACTCCTTGTCTTTTCTAAAGTGCTACTAGACATGCACACATAGCACTATATAGATACACATAAATGACAGCCCCTGTTCCATGTACCATGTACCCCTGTGCCAACGCTAAGGCTAGGGCTGTCAGTTGAGGCAATCTACTCCTCTGGGGCACATGGGGGTCAAAAATGATGTACAGAATTAAATTTCCACTTGACCTAGCTGACCCCACTAACTGGTCCAAATATCTCTTCTGCAGCATGAGAAAAATTCACTGGGCCAAATGTCTCCAGACAGTTCTTCATGTGGTTCAGAAATTCTGGAGAATTGGAGGCCTTAGTCAACATATAGGGGCTTATTCACTAAAGCCTAACATGTACACTTAAAGCTGCTCAGCATTCATGTGTAAATCCTACTAGGCTTCACCATAAATTTAGGAACTTTCCTGCAATGGGAGTGCCCAGGGATGTGTAGTGGTTGTTGGTTGGTTTTCTAGGTCCATCCTCCAAAGGATTGGTCTCTGTCCAAAACCTTTATTGTGATAGTCTGGGGTATTTGACATTCTGGAGAAGCGAAGAGATCAGCCACTGTGTTGACATGCTTTGTGGAGAAGATTCTCCAAGTTTTAGTGCATAGGCTTCATAGTGCTTAACATAAGGAATCCTAAAGGATCCCAGGCATCACTACTAGAATCTCTTGGCTTACATGTTACAATTAAAGATGGAACAAAATCAGTTGGCAAAACTCCCATCTTAATTAAAAGGGCTTGGATTTTACCCGAACTGAATCTGAGGCAATGCTTCAGGTCCCCATAGATTTGACCCCCAAACCACAAAAGTATACCCCCCGCCTCATTTCCTAACAACCCGTTGGGAAGATAGTCTGAATGAAATGTTGCTCAGTCTCAAGAAGGTTATGCTTTGTTAGGGCCTGATTTACTAATGCTTTTCTCCTATTCTGAGTCTATGTGGCAAATGCTTAGCAAATTAGACCCTTAGTTTGACATCTTGTCCATATTGGGGGTGCTAGCATTCAATAAAGTCTGACAGTATTATGGATAATAATATATTGTATGGTGATAATGATTGTTCGGGTGGTTGCTGTTTTTGCAGTCCTGTAATGGGGTTTCTAGTCTGGGGAGATGTGATCTTTCTAAGAAATTTAGCAGGCCCTGAATGAATATGATAGACTCAGCACAATTGTGACATGTGTTAAAGCCTGTACTTTTAAGAGTGAATCAATATTTCAGAGAAGTGATGATGACCTATTGTAAAACTATGTCCTACGTGTTTTTCATAGAAATTTGGAAGCACAGAATTTTAAAACAGATAAAGGTCAGATGGCCCTTTGGCCTATCCAGTTTGTCCATCCACATCTCCTGCTCAGCTTCATAGTCCCTTCCTCTTAATTTTTTGTTTAGAGTAGACCAATGTTATACAAATATATTGAGACATTTAATTGACTCTGTGGACAGCTAGCCAGTAGAGGCTTCAAGTATACAGATATTATAAGAGCTAAGATAAATCCCAGAAAGAAGACTATTGGGCAAGATTAGTGAATTTAGTGAAAACTTTGAAAAATATATGTACAAAATAATAATATAGGTAGTCTGGGAAGCCTAATTTAGGGCTAGAGAGAATCCAGGGAAGAATGAACTTGATAACTACCTTTTAGGATATATGAAATTGAGATACAAACATTTTAGTGCAGTAATCTGTAGAGAAATGCCAGTGTCTTCTCTGGAAGATGGGATTCTGAAGTACCTTACTCTGGGGATTTCCTGTGAGAAAAGTAGGTATCGGGGAACATTTTTATTTTGTCTACTACTTTCTTTTGAATGTAGATTGTTGTGCAGTACTGTTTTTGAGTGTTTGAGGTCTGCATTCCTTGTCAGAAGTTTATTTCCATCCTGGGAAGAACTTTGGATTAGCTCAATGCCCTACCTATGCTTCTCTGACATAAAATGCCCTACCTATGCTTCTTTGATATAAAACACTTCTTATGTTTTATATCCAGCTGGATTATAGATAATGTTTTACTGATAAATCTGATGCTTGTTGCATTTTTACACATTGTGATAGACTTATTTAGTTCCTGCTGCCCGTGACATGCTGTTTTATTGTAAACTTCAGTACCACCAATAAGGGACATCCAGCCATTGGCATATCCGCATCTACTTATTTTTTATTTCATTGACCTGGGGCCCATCCAAGAAACCTAATCTGATGCACTTGACTAGGAGAGAGGAGTTGCAAGTGATTCAGTATACATCTCACACCCTTCTACTCCCTGTGGTAGACTGGAATAGTGGGAGCACAAACCATCTTTCTCTGTACTTCACGTCTCTTCCCCCACCTTTCATAAAAGATTGGAGTGGTGAGAGTATTCTCACCACTCCTTACACTAGTACATTTGTTGGAATTTCTTCTTGGGCTCCTGACATTTGGAATCTCAAGTCACAGACAAAGTTCTAGCAATTATCTGTTAAATTCAGCACAGGAATTGCTTGGCCAAGGAATTTTAAAAACAGATAGCATAGAATCTCAAGTAACAGAGATGAGCACAATTAACTGAGGTGTCAGGATCAAAGGCGGGGCCAGCTTTTGGGATGTATGACCTGTATAGCTGCATAGGGCACCATGCTCAAGGGGGTGCTCTGTGCCCTTCCTCCTGCACCATTCCATATGATGTGTGCAGGCAGGAGACTCAGGAATGCTGTGCAGGAAGAAGGAAGCTTCTGTTTATGCTGGTAAGTAAAGAATCAGCTTGCAGGGAAGAGGAAGAGGGGAGGCAAAATAAAGAGGGGAATGCTGGCGAGCAAGAAATATGAGAGAGAGAGAGAGAGAGAAGATGTGCTGATCTTGTCTCATCTTGGAAGGTAAGCAGCGTTGGGCCTGGTTAGTTAGTACTTGGATGGGAGACCACCAAGGGGCTGGGCAAAGGGGAGAGAAGTGTGTGTGGGAGAGATGGGTATACTGTGCTGGGGCTGTTATCACCACTAAAGGAGGTGCCAGAGTTGTCACCAAGTTCCAATCCCACCTAAGAAAGTCCCTTCACCAGAGCCTGAGCCATTGGCCCTGCAGGGAGAGGGTCAGAGCCCACTGCAGCACCTGGCATGCAGGTGGCCATGGCGGAGGAGACACAGGGAATGCATCTTTCCTCCATGAGCCTCATTGCTGGGCATGCCAGAGGATTATGTGGTTAGCAGCTCTAGGACTATCCTGGAATTATATGAAGAGATCCGAGGGGATCTGGATCCAGTCACAGAAAGGTCCCATGCTATGCCAGGCCTCACCAAAGTATTGGCCACCCTCCATTTCATGGCAAGCAGCTCCTTCTAAATGATGGTAGGGGTAGTGGGGGGAATGTCCCAAACCACTTTTTCCCGCTGTCTGGACCAGGTCATAACAGCTGTATGTGACCACATGAATCACTACAAGGTATTTCCTCAGGAGAGGTAGGATCTGATGGAATTAAAGAGAGGCTTTTATACCATTGAAAACTTTCCCAATGTTCTGGGCACTATTGACTGCACTCACGTAGCCATCATCCCACCCCATCCCACCCCAACAGAAAGCTCGTCCACTCCATCAACCTGCAAGTGGTTTGTGATTTTCAAATGTACATCCTCAATGTGGTAGCCAGGTACCTGGGAGCCACGCATGATTCCTTTATACTTAGGCAATCAGGCCTGTATGAAAATTTTGAGAATGGCCTCTACGGTGACGGTTGGCTGGTAGGTAAGAGAGATGCTTAATTCTCTATTCCTTTTCTGGCTATGTGTTTGCAGCTAACAGCATGGAAATGGGGGGGGGGAGGCTAAGGAGGATGTAACTGCATCGCTGACATGACAAGTGGCTTGTGAAGTTAGATCTGCATGCTATTGCACCAGGGCCAGGCTTTCTCTCCCCATGCTCGAGAAGCCTGCTGATCTTGTGAGGCCAAACAATGCACTTGCCATAAAGCTTGATTTGTGAGCAGGCACTAACACTTTCTATGGGGTCACTTTAAAAAGTGGCCTTTTCCAATCTTCCTATTTGGAGCAGTTGAAATCTCATTGGTTAATCACAACATCTAAGTGTCCACACTGCTGGTTCTCGCAGATCAGGTGTTGCCTGTTAATGATGGCTCAGCCAGGATGTCAGACACAGTTTGTCTTGCCCATCACACAGGTAAACCAGAAGCAGCGGCCTGTGCATTTTGAGAGCTAGCATATTCCCTGTGTCAGGGCGGACAATGTTGTATCTCTGGAGGAACTACTACAGAACAGCCTAGGACTTACACATTCATAACATGAGGTAGAGGTTTTTCTGCTAGGATATGTATGGCAACTCTGATATACTGCTTCAGGGTTTGATGACTGCTGCGAACAAGTAGACTTAGTTTGGTTGGGAGGGGCTGCCACACATTTAGTGGAACTCCTAGACACAGTTTATTAGTCAGGAAGATCTAATCTAGATTCAGCTAATGCTATACTGGTCATATAGTGTCCCAGAAAAAGGTGGCATGCACTTGGGGTAGGGAAATAATCTTTTAAGGCTCAGGATAAGCTAGAGGCTAGCTTGTACTGTCTTATAGCATGCTGTGGTTTGGCCACCAGATCTCAAAGTGACTGTGGTGTGATTAATGCCTCCATTCTGTCTTTGCTGTGGGAGATTCTGGATATGGTTGCAAGACATGGCTTCTCAACCCCATTGCTATTCCCAACATGCCAGCAGAAATAAGGTACAACGAGGCCTTAAGTTCTACCCGCTGTGTCATAGAACGTACCTTTGGAGTTCTCAAAAGTAGATTTTACTGTTTGGATGAAACAGGTAGAACATTAATGTATGTTCCACCCAAAGTAGGAGATGTAGTGATGCTCTGCTGTGTATTTCATAATCTCACTCTACGCTATGGGATACTAAAGGATATACTTCTGGATCTACCCCCAGATCCCCTATGTGCACCCTCACAAGCTGAGGACAACATGCTCAGTGGCAGTTAGCTTTGGCAAAGTCTCATAGAATGCTACTTTGCCTGTTAGACCTCAACTACCTCATCCCCTTCCATGGAAGGGAGGACCAGGCAAAGACAACGCAGCATGGAGGCAGGAGTCTCAGGAGAAGACACCACGGCATGGATGTAGCAGCCCCAGGAAAAGACACCGCAGCATGGAGGTAGCAGCAGCAGCATGAGATGAGATGAGACACCATCATGGAGGCAGCAGCAGGATGAGATTAGATGTAATGAGACACCAGCATGGAGGCAGCAGCAGGATGAGATGAATCAGATAGACACCAGCATCAGGAGCAGGAGATGAGACATGAAGAGAAGAGGCAGCAGCTGGACCATGACTGGAGACTTCATCAAGGAGGCTGGAGTATGGGCAGAGCATCGAGGAAGGCTTTAGAATTAGGCAGCAGGACAACAGTGGCAGACAGTAGACCATCCTCTTCAGCAAGCCGGCACAGGAACTCTGTAGTGAGGACAGGCCCAGTATTTTTCTTTCATCTAGCTGGCACAGGAACTCTGTAGTGAAGACGGGCCCAGCATTCTTCTTCCATCTAGCTGGCACAGGAACTCTGTAGTGAGGATAGGCCCAGCAGTCTTCTTCCATCTGACTGGCACAAGAAATCTCTACAGAGGCCCAGCCAGGCTTGTTCAACAAGTCTTGTTTATAGACATTACAGAGCATCAGTTGTGAACCTTCATGGCCCTTTGCCATGCTGTGGCTTGCCACTTGGAAGTGGCATGTCTTTGGGAGGCCTAGCCTGGGTCATCTGTCGGGCTGGGGACTGCTGCATAGCATAGAGCCTTGGGATGCTAGAGAAGGCACTGGTGAAGGCTCTGACATTCTTTGAAGAATCTGGGTGAGGATGCTGGAGATGTTATTTAATGAGGTAGCCACTGTGGTGAAAGCTTGTGTGTGGGCTGCAATCTGGTCACAGAGGGCCTGGGTCTGCTTCCCTCCTCAGGTGCACTAGCTCTGCCCATATGTGATGGAGGTGGACACCATGGCTCCTTTCCAGCTGCTCGTGCATTGGTGCCTCGGTCAGTGCCGGTGGTGGTGCCAGAGTTGGTGTTGAGGCTGGGGTCGTAGGCAATGTGGAGGATTGTGCCTCCAGAAGTGGCATGAGGGCTCTGATTTGGTATCTGCTGCCATATGCTGGTCACGTAATGTGCTGGAGTGAAGTTGTGCAGGCTCAACTGTGTGCCACTGCAGGTTGGGTTCCTCCATGAAGTTTGAAATATTTAAGCTCACATTCAGTGGGCTTGCTGAGCCAAAGGTTTGCAGGATCTGGCTGAGCTCAGGAGGCTGCTGCTGCTCCTCCTCCTCCTCTACCTCGCTGAACTGTGTCTGAGCATACATAAGCAAGGGGGCATGGAAACGTACTGCTGCACGGCTGGTCCCTGGTTTTTCATTGCTGGTCCCTGGAGCTTCTTGCTGGTCCCAGGGACTGGACGGCTGGGATGAGCAGAGTCTTGGGCGAGAGCTGTGGAAACACAGAACACATATCTACCAAAGCCAAGAGATACACACATGGACCATTTGGCATGAGATGTGCACTTTTCATGTCAATCAATGTGAGCATCTTATGCCAAATAATATGCACAACAGTAGAAACCTTGACATTTACAGTTGAGGTGAACTTACCGGCTCCGGCTCGTGTGGTGTCCAGCCGCTCAGTCATGCCCTTGAATACATCTGGTCCCAGGTGTTGGACAAGTTTCTCCTCCATGGGCATCAGCACAATTGTACAAGTGGCTCCTCCACCAGTCTGCCAGATGTACTTGTTGCGGTTCGCCACCGTGGTCTTCAACTGGGCCTTTATATTCCAGTACCTGTGGGCTACCTACTCTCCACTGCATCTCATGTTGCTGTGCCTTGAGATTGCCTGGGAGATGATGCACCAGATCTGACCCTTGGCTGCCCTCGAGGTCTTGGCCACATGGTTGCCAAAGAGCATGGAATAATGTTCCGAGACCCTAGCAATGATCATCTTGTTATCCTCTGGGCTGAAATTCAGTCCCTAAGACAAATGCACCCTGCTGCCTAGCAGCCTGAAGGGGGTACCACATCCACTTTTGGAAATGTGTCCTCCCTTTCCCCACTCTTGCTCCCACTCCTTTCTCTCCTCCCTTCCTCTCCTCCTTCTGAATCTGCCCTACCAACTCCCCTCCCTTCTGCCCTCTCTGTCTTTCCCTATCCTTTTGTCTTCCTCCAACTGGACTCACCTGCCTATGCACTTCCCCTTCATATCCCTTCCACCTTCCCTCTTTCTACTCCTGACCATGTCCCTACTCCAAATACTCCTCCTTCCCTAGCACTCCTTTCCTTGTCCTCCCTCCTCCTTTCCTCTCACCTCTCCTCTCTCCCCCTGCCTCTTATGTTCCATCCTCTCCACTCAACACCACCGTACCTCAATACTCTTCCTCACCACTCAACTCCTCCTCCCTCACCACTCTTCCTCCGCCTCACTATCATGACTCACCACTCTTCCTCTGCCTCACCAGACCTCACCATTCCTCCTCCAGACACATACACAGACAAATAAAATAAAACTTTCACTCACAAAAAGACAAAAGACCAAGCTAAAGGGAAACAGATGAGAACAGAAAACGCACTCAGGAAATAAAAATCTATATTTATTTATTTAAAAACATTTATTTCCCGCTCCTACTCTTATTAATCCACTCACCAACTCTCCTTTCCTCTCTCTAACACCTGATACACCTTCAAAGAGGCAGCTGCATGAAGTCGGGATATATCAACAAAAAAAATAATATGCCATGCACAAATCAATGCATACCGCATAAAATGATGTGCTACATGCTGACACAATGCACAACTTGATAATGATTTATGGTTTATGGTTTATTATTTTTTATATACTGTTACATCAGCAAGGCCTTCACAAAGGTTTACAATCATATAAAATAAGAAGAAATACAATACATATAATCAAAAATAGTAACAGCTAAAATGTTAAAAAATAGATACAAAGGAAATTAGTCTAACCATGCCCATTCTTTTTGCACCAGTGCTATTTCTGCTATATTTATAGCAATTTGATGAATCCAGGCCATATTTAGTAAATAGGCCCATTGGAAATAAAGGGGATGCCAAAATAGTGCGCACTGATGGGTATTAAGACTAATGATTACCCACCGCACTTTAAAAAATTAAAGTGTCATACAGATTACTCTTTCCTTCTGGTACTGTCATATCAGTGCTGAAGGAAAATAGGAAACCAAAGCATGACATATTAAATCAAAGTATAGAAAAAGCTGTGATTCTGCCCTACAGTATGTACCTAACAGACCTTTTAAAAAACATCAATTTTCAAATGCTTTTATAAGTTATAATTTTGCAAAACTCAGCCATATGGTAATAACTTAAAAGCCTTCTGATTTCTACATTTGTTGAAAAGGGCACTTTTGTACAGTGTGCCTTTTTAAGGGGGATACATGACAAAGATGTATCTCATTCATTTTAATGTCAGCAGTAAAACCATTAACTTACTGATTTGCAAAGCAATAGGCAATATCTTAAATGAAGAAACCTGAAATACATTAACCATCTGCTTGTACTTACCTGCAATAATTTCAATCTGATATTGCAGATCAATCCATACATTTTTTTAATTAACTGTGCTTTTAATTTCAAGCAAACAGGCAGATATATAAACATTTGAGTACTGTGTAAATAGTGCTCTTATGTGCAGGTGCATGTGAGGTAGCTACTTTAATAATGGCAGATTTGCATAATGTACCATGTGCTCTAGGCTCTAGTAGCATATGCACTAAAACCCGAATTTTTAAAGCCTTGCGAGCGTAAAAATCAGGGGTTATGTGTGTGGCTGGGCCTTGTGCGCACCGCGCCGTTTAGAACAAAAACAGCCAGACGCATAGCCCCCGATATGCGCAGAAGTGCTGTATCTGTTAAAAGGGATGGGCCAGAGGGTGTGTGTGTGGGGGGGGACAGCGCCATTAGATATTCCATGAAGTTAGCAAGTAACTCATTTAAAACTCATCAGAGAAAATTCTTTTTTACTCCATGCACAATTAAGCTCTGGAATTCATTGCTGGAGAATGAGATAAAGGCAGTTAGCATGGATAAGTTTAAAAAAGGTTTGGACAAGTTCTTGGAGTAGAAGTCCATAAACTGTTATTAACCAGACATATCTGGGAAAAGCCACTGCGTATCCTTGGAGGTTAGCAGCATGGGATCTATCTAATGTTTGGGATCCTATTAAGTAATTGTGACCTGGATTTGCCACTGTTGGAAACAGGATACTGGGCTTGATGGACCATCAGTCTGACCCAGTATGGCAAGTCTTAAGAACAATTCTTAAGAACTTAATTTTAATTAATTATTTTCACATTTTATACATCTCTAGGTGGTAAATAGTAATAGTGAAGTACTCATGAACAGCTTTATAATACCAAGCAATTAGAAGTTGAAACTTTGAAATAAAATTACAACAGTTTAACTGAAAACCAGTCAATTTTCAAATATACCCAGAAGGTTAGTAATGACAGGATCATTCATTTCTTTTGTGAAAAAGCATTAGAGGTATTTTATTTTCATGAGTGAAAGAATTCTACCCAACTGAAAGATGCATAATTAATGAACTTGTCTGTGGAATTATGTACACAGCTGCATAAAGAGGACAGAGAATAGCTTTTTATTACATTTTGCATTATGCACACCATGTTTGGGAAGACCTATCCTGATAGGAATTCAATGTGGCTTATAGTTCAGCCAAATCAAAAGTACCTACCTAACTGGATAATAAGTTTAGACCCAATTGATTCATGAGCATGATTTCATTAGAGAGGGCAGCCTAATGATGCTGTTCCTTTCAAATCCAATAAAGGAGAGTTAAACACTATTAAAGTTAAATATATAGATGTGCATTAGTTTAAGTAAAATAAAAAACAAAAAAAACTAAATCAATTTCAATCCCAAGGTTTTAGAAGAATGTAATCCAAAAGCTCAGATCACCAGAAAGACAATTCATGAATCATTTTACTGCAGTCTGCACTGAAGAATCACAGAAATGACCTTTTCTAGCTAAAATTTGCAGAATTCTAGGGATGTACAGAGGGACCACATACATTACATTCGGTATTTGTATTCGTGGGGGGGCAGATACGTTGCATTCGGCAAGGGAGGGCCCCGATCCGTTCTTGCATTCCATTCTTATTCGTTTACCGGCTAAAATTTAATTAACTATAACCCCCCACCCTCCTGACTCCCCCCCCCACCCAAGACTTACCAAAACTCCCTGGTGGTCCAGCGGGGGTCCGGGAGCCATCTACTGCACTCATGCCATCAGCTGCCGGTATTCAAAATGGCGCCGATAGCCTTTGACCTTACTATGTCACAGGGGATACCAGTGCCATTGGTCGGCCCCTGTCACATGATAGGAGCAATGGATGGCCGGCGCCATCTTGTGCTCCTACCATGTGACAGTGTCCATACCATCCAGGGGGGCCCGGAAACCAAGGCGTGTAGGTTGGCGATAGCTGGCGGAGGCCACAAGTTGACCCAGAGTAGTCAGTGTAGTCAAGCAAGAGGTGAACAACAGCGGTTGCAGCCGTCTGCAACCAACGAGCGTAACAAGTTCTCAATGTGTAGTCCCAATATTGTTGACATTCATTCAGGATCACTAACCAATCACCATCACAGCTAAGAATGGGAACGCAATCTATAACCAACCAGCATATTTGACTAAACAAATGATTGTTGTCCATGCAATGTTGTTCCACTGGGGCAGACATTTTTAATGTTGCTATGCAACTCCGATGTTCATTCAATTGTTGTCTTATAGGTCTTTTTGTACTTCCCACATATAGAAAATTAAATGGGCATATCAAAACATATATCACTAATAAGGATGCGCATGATGTTTCATGTTGTAGATCAATTCTGAATCCTGTGCTTGGTGCAACCCATTGATCACACTTAATAGTGGTATACAATGGGAGCAATTTCCACAAGTTGAATGACCCTTGGTCAAAAGATCAGAACTATAATTAGGCAATAATGCCTTAGTGACATTTTCTTTGATGTTCCTACTCTGTGAAAATGAAAAACACGGGTCCTCTTTAAAAATATCATGCCACTGTAAGATGTGCCAATTTTTCCTAATAAACAATATAATTTGAGGTGACCTCTTGGAACATCACATAACATATTTCAACCGATTGTCCTGATCAGACCCCTGGTATTGAAACAGAAGATGTTTGTTGGTGTATAACACTCATTTTGATATCACCCACCAAGGATATCCACGTTGTAAAAATCTCATTTTCATATCTGCTACTTGTTTTTTAAAATCATCAATGTTAGTACATAATCTATGAAGATGTAGAAATTGGCTGATCGGCAAACTCTGGCGTGGATTTATCAAAATGCACTAAATATTGCCTGCGATAGAAAAAGGGGCATGTTTTATGGTGAGTGCCAGGATGTGGTATTTCCTTCATGCAACCACTGGGGAGGGGGCATGTTTATGATGAGAGAGAGAGAGAGAGAACCTAGCCATAATGCCCTAACCCTAGATAGGTATTTATATCTCTATGGGAGGCCCACCTAGTAACTCAAGGTGAGGTTTAGGTATTAGATTTGTGCAATGTTCTCTCAACCTAGCTGGATGGACTCTCTACATGGGTAACATCAAGCTAGGTTGAGAGAACATTGCACAAATCTCATTTCTGAGTGATTTTACTCACTCCGAGGGTCATCAAATCTTCACAAGAAAGCACTGTTCTGGTGGTATGTCTCACTTTGAATGTCAAAGTGGCCCCTAACCCCTACACTAATACCTAAACCTCACCTCAAGTTACTAGGTGGGCCTCCCATAGAGATATAAATACCTATCTAGGGTTAGGGCATTACAGCTAGTCTCTTTCTCTCTTTCTCTCACTAAAATAGGCATTTGAGAACACATCCCTAAACACAATAAAGCTATCACACAGTTTAACACTACTGAAACAGGTGTAGTTAAAGCCATGCAATAGGGCTTCACAAAATGGTAAATCCCAACTCCTCCTGTTTTTCAGATTTGCATCGCACCATACAATATGGTACTATGACATGCGTTAACAGCGCTTTTTGCATGCGAAAATGCCTTATCGCATTTTGATAAATGACCCTATCTGTTTAAACGTCACCAGTGAAAGTTCTCATATCTTGTGGGAATTGCTCCCATTGTATTAACACTATTACATGTGACCAATTGGTTGCACCAAGCACAGGATTCAGAATTGTTTGAACAAAATTACTGGCTATCTAGTTAGACACAGACAAATGGGGCAGAGTCAAGATGGATTTAAAAAAAGTGTAGTCTGTCTTGCAAATCTGTTAGATTTTTTTGAACAGGTTAGCAATAATTTAGACAAGGATTTTCAGAAGACATTTGGCAAAGATCTTCATGAAAGACTCATCAGGAAATTAAAAAGTCATGAGATAGGAGGTAACATCTGATTTTATAGCAGAATAATACATGCTTTTGGCACCATGAACCAGAAAGTGTGCACTATTCTGTTTTCAGTATCCATCCCAGAGAGCTAACATGTTTAATTTTCAGCTAACGCTTTCAGCACTTTCCCCAGAGAGCTTATATGTATAACAGAATAGTATTCAATTTGGTACCATGTACCAAAAAACATGTACTATTCTGCCTTTGATAACCCCCTAGAGAACTTGCATATACCTACCCCAGACAGCATCATTGATTGTATTGTGGAATAGTACGTGCTTATGGCATCATGCACCAGAAAGGTGCACTATTCCATTTTCAGTACCCACCCACCCCAGAGAGCTTACATTTTGACATTTAGCTTATGCTTTGATGTTGCGTGTGCCGGCCGTGGCAGGCCCCCTCAGCCAGGCCCTCTTACCCTCTTCTGCCTGTTCCAGCATCTGGCTCCACTTCTCTTGCAGCTTTGGGCCGCCATCTTCGACCTCAGGCCACCCCCGGTACTCCTGAGTCCATGGTGGACACCTATGCTCCGTGGCAGGCCTCCCTGCATGGTCCGCGGAGAGATGCCACCGTCCTGTGCCGCGCTCCTCCCTAGGAGCGCACGCGCATCTCCTTTCCTTGTAAAGGGGCCGCGGCGGGAAACCAACCCGTGGCCCCAGATGATGACATCACTGGGCTCCAGTGTATAAGGCTGGGCCCAGCCTCAGTTAGTTACCTTTGCAACAGGTCTCCATGCTGGATGTATACTTCGATGCCTCCTCTGGGGATTTCCTCGTGTTCCTGGTTCCTGTTCTTTCCTTGTTCCTGATCCTGGTTTCGTTACTTCTCCTAGTCCTATGCCTTGTGTTTACTCTACTTGATTTACGGACTGACTCTTGGACTCGACCTCTGCTTTGCCCAACCACGCTATTGATCATCTCCTGGACCTGACTTCTGCTTTGCCCAACCATGCTACTGATCATCTCCCGGACCTGAACCTCTGCTTTGCCTGACCACACTACTGATCATCCCCCGGACTTGATCTCTGCTTTGCCCGACCACGCTACTGATCATCTCCCGGACCCGACCTCTGCTTTGCCTGACCATGCTGCTCATCATCTCCTGGACCTAATCTCTGCTTTGCCCGACCATGCTACTGATCATCTCCCGGACGTGACCTCTGCTTTGCCCGACCACACTACTGATCATTTCCCGGACCTGACCTCTGCTTTGCCCGACCACGCTACTGATCATCTCCTGGACCTGACCTTGCCTTGCCATTGCTTCTTGCTTGCCAACTGCCCTGACTTCAACCTCTTCTACAATGCCCCTACAGTCTCTACCCTGGACTTGGCCTTTCAGGCTTCAGCCTGCTTTTATCCAGGGCCCCCTGTCTGACTCTCGTTCCTTTTGGTGCCCGGGTCTCCAGGACTCCACCTCGTCCAGTACAGACTCTCCATTACTACCATTGCTGACCCCTGGCTGACCCTCTCCTGATCTATCAGAAGACCTCGAATGGAGGCCCACCTATCTCCATCCGGCCCTGGCACCCGCGGGGAATAAGGGCTGGTATTGGTGAAGCTCCAGTCATCTTCCGTCAATCAGCCAGCTCTGCCTATCGATGGTGGGGACCCATAGGGCCTCCCCTAATGGTAGCATCAACCCCACCTCAGCCCAAAGATCCACCTCCTGCACAACAACTCCCTGACCCATATCATCATGGACCTAAGCACCTTTCTGAAATGCCTTGAAAACATTGATTGGTCATACCAGCCACTAAAAACACTGTATTCTGGAAAAAGCCAATGGCAAGAAAATGCAAGGTACCAAGAAGCTTGACCAAGCCTAGCATGGCATGTCCATGATTGGTTAGAGAATCAATATCATCTCTGAATTCTTCAGAGAGAGAAAGAATTACCCTGGATTTCATTCTAAATGTCCTTATTACATCCATCTCCAGTAACACCAGCAGTGTTGTCCTCAGGCAAAATATTCACTGCCTGCATGACCTTCTGCAAACAGCCTGAGCCAGCACAGCCTGGTCCTCTCAGACCCTCCTTCAGCAATAAATCGTCTTCTTTTTCTTTATCCTCTCTCTTCTTTGCTCTAACACTTCTGCTGCTCTAATTCTTCGGCCCACCCACAAAATGTACCAAAGCATTAAAAAAAAATAAAATGTTCATAATACACATTTGCCACAGAAAATCACTCACATACACCACCACAATACACAAAACTGCCTATCAGAAATGTGACTTAACTTTTACTCCTGCCCTGACCCAGGCGTTAAACTTCCTCTGTAAAAAGCAAGCGCTTTAATGTCTGCCTGCTAACGTAGTTCTCTACATTTCCCTGTAATTTATAATACCCTCTTTAATATGTGATTTGCATGTACCCACACTAAGCACACTGTGGGTTTCATAGCATGGGGCTTTTCAACATTACAACCCATATTATATACCTGAGTAAAGTTAGTGCCAAAAAAACTGTGCTAAAACTGGAGTAAATACCCATGGTAGGATCAGCGCGGTTTATTACATTGGCTCCAGACTGTCTCTGAAAGAGCGATAGGTACTGTAAAGCAAAGTAGTTGATAGGGAATAGTCAACCTAGATAGGCCATATGGTCTTTTTCTGATGACATGTTTCTATGAGTGTCTATTATGACTTCTCCTCCTTCACACCCCAAAGATATATATATCTAAATATATATATAGTATATTGGATCTACGCTTAAAGGGGCGGATTTTCAGAGCCCTGCTTGCGTAAATCCGCCCAAAACCGGGCGGATTTACGCGAGCAGGGCCCTGCGCGCCGGGAAGCCTATTTTACTTAGGCCTCCCGGCGCGCGCAGAGCCCCGGGACTCGCGTACGTCCCGGGGTTCTCGGAGGGGGGCGTGTCGGGGGGCGGGGCCGGAGCGCGCGGCGTTGCGGGGGCGTGTCGGCAGCGTTTTGGGGGCGGGTACGGGGCGTGGCTACGGCCCGGGGGCGTGGCTGCGCCCTCCGTACCCGCCCCCAGGTCGCGGCCCGGCGCGCAGCAGGCCCGCTGGCGCGCGGGGATTTACGTCTCCCTCCGGGAGGCGTAAATCCCCCGACAAAGGTAAGGGGGGGGTGTAGACAGGGCCGGGTGGGTGGGTTAGGTAGGGGAAGGGAGGGGAAGGTGAGGGGAGGGCAAAGGAAAGTTCCCTCCGAGGCTGCTCCGATTTCGGAGCGGCCTTGGAGGGAACGCGTGGAGGCAGCGCGGCTCGGCGCGCGCAGGCTATACAAAATCGATAGCCTTGCGCGCGCCAATCCAGGATTTTAGTGGCTACGCGCGGCTCCGCGCGTATCTACTAAAATCCAGCGTACTTTTGCTTGAGTCTGATGCGCAAGCAAAAGTAGGCTGATCACGCTTCTTTTAAAATCTACCCCTAAATAAAATAAAAATGATATGTGGGTACCTAAAATGGTATTACCATCAGAGAACGCTAAAATTGGGTAAGTAACACCACTAATGTTTTAAAAGATGCTTAAATTTGCAAGCTTTATTACACAATAGCAAAGACTATCAAAACTATTCAAAAAATAAAACTGGCACAAAAATACACATATATATTTATCAATTGCCCTAATCAATCATTACACTGCTTCTAAACTCTCTTTAGTGTTATGCATTTATAACATATAAATATCAACATAAAACATTGACAAAATATATACAGAGTGCTTGCAATGAAACAATAGAGCTGGACTTCATGAAAGATACTTTGTGAATTGCAAATGAGTCACAGCGGTTAGGGCTGTTCAGCTTGGAAAAGAGACGGCTAAGGGGGGATATGATAGAGTTCTTTAAGATCATGAGAGGTCTTGAACAAGTAGATGTGAATCGATTATTTACACTTTCGAATAATAGAAGATCTAGGGGGCATTCCATGAAGTTAGCAAGTAGCACATTTAAGTCTAATCAGAGAAAATTCTTTTTCACTCAATGCGCAATAAAGCTCTAGAATTTGTTGCTAGAGAATGTGGTTAGTGCAGTTAGTGTAGCTGGGTTCAAAAAAGGTTTGGATAAGTTCTTGGAGGAGAATTCCATTAACTGTTATTAATCAAGTTTACTTAGGGCCTTATTTTCTAAACGGATCGCACACGATAAGGATCGCACGCAATACCAAAATGGGGGCGGAGTCGGCCTCCCTGGAAGAGGAGGAGTCGGGGCGTCACCGGGGCCGACTCCGCGAAGACGCCGCGGACGACGAAAAGGTAAGGCCCTTTTCGCGTCCAAGTTCGCACCCAATAGCTACACCTCCTATGGTGGCGCTATTGGGTGCGAAACCGGCAGCGATCGCACCGCGACGGTGCGATTGCTGCCGGCTAGTATAGGCCCACCCCCCTTTTCGGCCCCCCACCCCTCATTCCCTAAAGTATCGCAGGCCTGCGATACTTTAGAAAATGAGGCCCTAAGGGAATAGCCCCTGCTATTAATTGCATCAGTAGCATGGGATCTTCTTAGTGTTTGGGTAATTGCCAGGTTCTTGTGGCCTGGTTTTGGCCTCTGTTGGAAACAGGATGCTGGGCTTGATGGACCCTTGGTCTGACCCAGCATGGCAATTTCTTATGTTCTTATGTACCTTCATTAAAAAAGGGATACAGTTGAATCACAGTCCACAAGAAAGGATACTTTGTAATTGTTTAACAAAACTGTTGTTCCAATGATGATTCTGTAGTCTATGTTCTATTTCTGATATATCTATGTTTCACAAACATTTATTCATTCTTACTAACCACTCATGCAGGAAAACCCTGGTCGGTGTGGTGTACAACAAGTACAACATCCACTTGTATGACTGTAGATGTTTAGGTATTTTCAGTATTTGCTCTTTGGAGACCAAATTTATTCTGAAGGAATCAAGCCCAAAATAAATAAAGTAATTTGTGCACAGCAATAATCTGCAGATTTTATGATTAAAATCAAAACGTTTAGATTAAAAAATTTGAGACTTTAATTAAGTGGGTACATATTTTGGTGTTAACAAAATTGTAATAATCAGTTACATCTGAGTCAGGAAGCTCTAAATCTCACAGGTGCTGTATGCTGAGAAAAATTAAATGCTTTTGGCTGAGCAGTAGACACCAGAACTGGGGACTCAGCTTAAAAACAATGTCTACCCATTAAAAGAAATTATAGGGAGATTTGCAGCTTGAAGTGCATTCATTTGTCACCACAGAAAACTGATAAAATTCCTCTCTCACCTCCCACCCAGAGCTCCATGAGCTGACAGAATGCTTCAGGTTATTCAGGAGTAATATAAGATTCTCTAATGTGTGATGTTTTACACGATTCATCTGGCTGCAATTACATCACCAAAGCTAAGGAAACCATTTTTTTATTTTTTATAAATAATTCATATTGAAAGTTAAGACAATCTCAGTGACCTTGTTGTATTTTATTTAGATTTTTATTTTATTCTTGAGAAGATATTAGTGTTCAAAACTTTTGATGACTCTGACTTGGCCACTCCTACTATTATGAGGAAAATTAGTGGCTCCCAAAGTGAAAGCTCAAGTAGCCATCTTGACACTTCTCAATGTCTTTTTCAGCTACATCTAACTCTAGTGTTAAATTAAGCATGTGAAAGACATTTCCAGACCCAGTTTCTCTACAGTTATAGAACATTTATCCTTAACAAAAGGTAAATAATAAGCAGCAGAGAAAGCTGGCATGGCTTCTTTTTTACTTTATATTTATTGCTTTTATAATATAAGTACAAGTGTGAAAACTTGTTAAAGAAAAAAGACAGTCAAAACACAATTTTGCATGGTAAAACACAGGCAGATTATATAACTTGGACTAATTCCTACAAGTCCAATATTATAGGAAAGATCCAAAACACAACTCAAAGCAAATTTTAGCAAGCAATAAGAAACTATCAGGCATCTTGAAAAATAGACAAAAAGTGATTCTATCCAGTCCTCCTTAGGATGATTGCTCCTTTTGAGGCGTTTTTTTTAATGACTGAATTAAGCTGCAATGATCTTCTGCTGACTGCTAACAAGGCTATGCACACTCAAATTGCATAAACTAGTTCAATCTTGAGCAGCTCCTGGCATAGTTTCTTGAGGGCTCTGTAAAATTTCATGCAAACGAAGCGCTTACTTAGATATTTAGGCAATCCCTATGAGAAAGGCCTTTGTATGATAACATAGGACACCCTGTGGGTTTGAAGATGCTCTAATGTTATAGCCATAATATATCTGAACATACTCTGGCTTTCAGTGAGTCAGAAGTCAGCAGAAGTGAAAGTGAGGCAGAGAGTAAAGAAGCAGAAGTGTAGAGAAAATCTGCTGTACCAGAGTACAAAACACATCGCATGGAAAAGGTGATCCGATTTCCATTGCTAGTTAATCATCCTATTGCTCCTAGAGAGGTTTATGCTGGACATTTAAGAAGAATCTTCCTTCTGAATGACCTGTCCTAAGACAAATCCTAGATATGTGAATGATAGTTTTTCCATCCATGGTTTAATCCCCAGCAGAGAACTGGGGCAAAGAGGAGTTATGTGCATTAAAAGGGCACATCTGCTCTTGGGGACAGGGACTCAGCCCAACATTCAAAATTCTACAATGTTCCTGTGGGAAGAATGAAAGATCAGTTTAGTCTATGCTAAGATGTGTCTTCTAAAATATGGAAGCCACTCACTTCACTGCTTGATACAGATTTACAGAACGTCCTTCACTGTTTCCTGTAAAATGGAGCTGGAATAAACATTTTCAGTGTAAATAAAGTCAGCTCAGTTTGAAAATGTACCTGAAGTATGGTCTGGAACTATTCCCTAATCTGACTAGGGAGTTAGAAATTGCCAGAAAGAAGACTGGTCATTCTTCACAGTTAGTGATGTTCCTACCATTGTCCACGATACCATCTGCTTGATCACACAGTGAAGAACGCATGGACAGCATTACTAACAGAAGTGTCAGTGCCAAGAGACAGTTCTGCACGAGGGGTATGAACTGAATTTTTAAATTTTGTTTTCTTTTTATTTAATTTGGTTTGTAAATGGAAAAAGAAAAGGAAAGGAAAACAAAAGAAACAGAAAAAAAAAGTCAGGTTCAAGACCCTTCCCAGCTATGGAGCAGATCTAATTTATCTGGTTAACTTAACCGGATAAGTCTGGAAATCACTATTTATTCAGCTAAGTTTTGCAGATAAGTAGCACAACCCAGTTACACATACTGCCCCCTCCCCCTCTCCCTCCCCACCCCACTAACATAGCCTGATATTCAGCAGCTGCCACTTAGCTGGATAATTAGAACGTATCTGGCTAAGTGGCAGCCACAGAATATCAAGCTATGATCAGTGGCCACCATTTAGCTAGATGAGTCACGTATCCAACTAACGGGCCGATACAGTAAAGTCCGCGGCCAATGTTCTCTCAACCTAGCTTGATGGACTCTCTACCTGGGTAACATCAAGCTAGGTAGAGAAAACATTGCACAAATCTCATCTTTGGGTGAGCTTCCTCACTCCGAAGGCCATCAAATCTTCACAGGAGACCACTGTTCTGTTCGTTCGTCTCACGTTGAATGTCAAAGTGACCCCTAACCCCCTACACTAATACCTAAACCTCACCTCGAGTTACTAGGTGGGCCTACCATAGGGATACAAATACCTATCTAGGGAGAAGACATCATAGCTAGTTTCTCTCTCCCTCTCTCTCCTTTAAATCTACTAAAACAGGCCTTTCAGGAGACATCACAATATACAATAAAACCTTACTGCCCCATAACACAAGCTATTGCACAGCTTAAAGCTAATGAAAAAGGTATAGTTAAGTCTGTGCAATAGTACATCACAGACTGGCTAGCCAGCCTGCCCCTAACTCCTCCTGTTTTTCAGATTTGCATCACACCATACAATATGGTGCTATCGCATGCATTAAAGACATGTTCGCATGCATTAACGGTGCTTTTTGCATGCGATAACACCTTAGCACATTTTGATAAATGAGGGGGTAAGTTAGACCTGTTTAATAGCAGGTCTAAACTTAGATGGATATGAATATCTGGCTAAGTAGCACCAAATACTGGGATCTTTAGGTACATAGCCTTGCTGCTGAATATCCCATCTAAATTAGCTGGATAAGTCTATTTGGCTAACTTAGATATCTGGGTAATGTTTGAATACTGACCCCAAAGTTTCTAATATGTTATATATACACTTAAATAAAATCACAGCATATGGAGATAAGGAGCACGCATCAGATAACCCTTTCTGAATCCCTATACTTGACAACAGAGAAGAGATGTGATACAGACTGTCTGGTACAAGCTGCATTCACCTGAAGCAGGCTGCTGCTGACAGGCCTGTTAAGTAACCTCGATCTACCAGAGACTTCAGGTGCAACAGAAAAGAAATGTTATATTTCTAATACTAGAGAGTTGGAATGCCTACAAGTGTTAAAACAGGTGTCAGATTCATGACCATCAACCAGCCTGCTCCTCTCCATATTCACACTGGCTATCCTTACAGATAAGGCCCTGCTTTTTTATTGAAGGATCTCAACTCACATCTGCAAATCCCTTCAAAGACTAAACATATAGCTCTCTAACACCTACCTTTCAAAGGACATCTGCCTACTAAAAGACTGTTAGCCTATAAGACGTTCAGGATCATGTGCTTTTTAAGAGCTCTTAGACCATAGCTCCCAGCTGACAGCAATCACTAGGGGTGTGCATTCGTTTTGACCGCATATGTAAAACGCAACTTTTTTTTTTTTAACTTAAAAAAGTGATGAGGCGAAAACGATCGGATTTCCAACTTATTCAACATAGCTATGCTGAATAAGTTGGAAATTGCGATCGTTGATCCTAAATAAAAATTTAAACCCCTCACCCTCCTTAATCCCCCCCCCCCCCCAAGACTTACCAAAACTCCCGGGGAGTCAGGACGCCATTCCTGTATTCCTTTGCGAGAAGCACGTGACGTCGGCGTCACGTCGGAGTGACGCCAACGTCACGTGATTCACCGCGCGTCCGCTCTGGGACCCTCGTTGGACCCAAACGGAACTTTTGGCCAGCTTGGGGGGGCTCCTCGCAAAGGAATACAGGAATGGCGTCCTGACTCTCCGCTGGACCACCAGGGAGTTTTGGTAAGTCTTGGGGGGGGGATTAAGGAGGGTGAGGGGTTTAAATTTTTATTTAGGGAATCGGTGCACGTATGGACATAGACTCAACTTATGGAATTCTACATATGTCCATATTGACCGAAATTGACCCCCCCTTTCGACTTATGGACTTATGAACATAAACTTTTTGTCTGCACATCCCTAGCAATCACTGCTTGGTGATTAAATTAGCTGGCCTCCTCACTCATTTCCATCACTGGTAAATGGAATGGACTAGAACACTGAAATGATTTAAGGGAATTTATCAGAGCTTATCTAGCAAATGGAGCTTGGTCTGAAGTGTTATTGTCATCAGCTATTTCCCATTTATCCTGAATTAAGAGGACAAATGGTTGGAAGGGTAGAAGAAACTATAGATTCTGAATAGAAAATCTGTGCCATATATATTGTAAGATAAAGGATAGGGGTGTGCATTCGGATTGACCGCATTAGTAAAACGCAACTCATATTTTTTTTTTACTTAAAAAATTGATTCGACATAAACGATCGGATTTCCCACATATCGAACATAGATATGTTCGATATGTGGGAAATCGCGATTGTTGAGCCAAAATAAAAATATAAACCCCCTCACCCTCCTTAATCCCCCCCCCCCCGACTTACCACAACTCCCTGGTGATGGAGCGAGGAGTGAGGACGCCATTTCTGCAATCCTTGGCGAGAAGCATGTGACGTCGGCGGCACGTCGAGTGACGCCGGCGTCACGTGATTCCCGGCTCGTTCGCGCCGGACGGCTCGTTCGGCCCAAAAAGAACTTTTGGCCAGCTTGGGGGGGTCAGGAGGCCCCCCCAAGCTGGCCAAAAGTTCTTTTTGGGCCGAACGAGCCGTCCGGCGCGAACGAGCCGGGAATCACGTGGCGCCGCGTCACTCAGACGCGACGTCACGTGATTCCCGGCAAGTTCGCGCCGGACGGCTCGTTCGGCCCAAAAAGAACTTTTGGCCAGCTTGAGGGGGTCAGGAGGCCCCCCCCCCAAGCTGGCCAAAAGTTCTTTTTGGGCCGAACGAGCCGTCCGGCGCGAATTTGCCGGGAATCACGTGACGTCGGCATCACGTGATTCCCGGCTCGTTCGCGCCGGACGGCTCGTTCGGCCCAAAAAGAACTTTTGGCCAGCTTGAGGGGGTCAGGAGGCCCCCCCAAGCTGGCCAAAAGTTCTTTTTGGGCCGAACGAGCCGTCCGGCGCGAACGAGCCGGGAATCACGTGACGCCGCGTCACTCGACGTGCCACCGACGTCACATGCTTCTCGCCAAGGATTGCAGAAATGACGTCCTCACTCCTCGCTCCATCACCAGGGAGTTGTGGTAAGTCTGGGGGGGGATTAAGGAGGGTGAGGGGGTTTAAATTTTTTTTTTTGCACATATGTACATATACCCAACTCATTGGATTTTTTTTATGTCCATATTGGCCGCAAGTGGGACCCCCTTTCGGACATAAAAAATATGAACATAAAATTTTGCTCTGCACATCCCTAATAAAGGACACATATAAAAGACTATGAGACACATACTGCCAAATTTAGGGGCAGATTTTAAAAGGTACGCGCGCAGCGTACATGGGTGCGCGCTACCCGGCGCACACAAATGTACACCCAATTGTATAACATGTGCACGCAGAGGCAGGCGTAACTTGCGCGCACCGGCTGATTGCCGGCGTGCGATCCCCCGGCACAGCGGCCATGTGGAGGCCTCTGGCCATGCCCCTGCCCATGCCCCACCCCTTTTTTCAAGCCCCGGGGCTTAAGGCGTCCCGGGGCTTTACGCTCGCCGCCGGGTCTTTTGAAAATAGGCCCGGCGCACGTAACCCCCCTACACGCGTAAATCCTCCTGGATTTACACGCGTAGGTCTTTGAAAATCTGCCCCATAAGGTCTATTTCCCTGGTTCACAAGAAATGTGGGCAAGCATAATTTAATAATCATCCAG
Source organism: Rhinatrema bivittatum (assembly GCF_901001135.1). NCBI lineage: Eukaryota > Metazoa > Chordata > Amphibia > Gymnophiona > Rhinatrematidae > Rhinatrema > Rhinatrema bivittatum. Next base: position 153,381,785 of record NC_042615.1, read on the forward strand.
ACCTCTGCTGGATGATTATTAAATTAGTGCTATCCTAACATCCTATAAATACCTTGTGGAGGTGTAATAGTAGCTGGCTCTATGGATTCAAGGAGTTTCAGGTCCAGTCCTGGTCTTACTCACATAGCAAATAATAGGGAGAGACACTGGCCAGGCTACTGAATTCCCTGAGCCGATGGATCACATCCTTATCCCTTGTGTAGATCTACTGCACTCAGAAGTATACTGCACTGTATACCAACAGTGTACAATATACATGTGTACCACAGCTTCAAAGAGTATACACACAAATGTTACTGCTATATACACAGGTAATAACAACCACATCTCTTTTAATTATATAATTGTGTAGGATTTACGTGCATATGTGACTCCCGATTTATATCTACAGATATGTGCAATTTACACTTATATGCAGATATAAAGGGTTGGCTCTTGTGCATGTCTTTCTAGTCTCACCATGTCCCAAAGGACTGGATTACTTGTGAAGTCCAACTTTCTACCCAGGGAGGTGAACCTTCTTGCCCATCAGGTCCTGAAGGTCCAGCATCGCCTGTATGGTGCCCAGTTCAGGAGAATGGGATCCTATGGGAAGGAGATGATATGGGAGAAGATCTACCACAGGCTGAATGTAGTCTATCTATTTGCAGTGTGAAAGACCTGAGCCACACTGATGGGACCTCCAACATCTGGTCGAAAGGAAGCAGGTCAGGATGAGAGCCGAGAGGCCTGACAGCCAGGTCAGCTTCACAGGCGGTAAATGCATGGTGCTGAGCATAATTTTAGATGTTGCTGTGCGAGGGGATGGCCGATTGGACACCTCCCATCCAGAATGCCAGCAAGATGAGTATTGTATAGTACGGGTGGAAAGGGAGAAATTTTTTTTTTGTTTTGCGTTTTGTTTTTGGGATACTTTTTCCCCCAAACTTTTGTTTTGTTTAATGGGGGTTTTTTTCTTTAGTTAAAAAAAAAAGCAAACATTGAAAGCATGTCCTAAAAAATGGGGGGGGGGGGAGAAAAGGGTCTCCAACCTGGAAAAATTCCAGGACCAGAATCCTTCCCAGCCACCACTACTGGTCCGGGGGGGATCCGCAGATGAGGCCTAGGCCCTGACCTAAGCCTGGGCCTTTTAAGGGGCCTAGGTTGTATGGATCCTACCATGGCCTAGGCCTATGCAAGATCAAGGCTTGGAGGCCTGGATCCAAAGCCTGGGGGTCATCAGGAAATTTCTTGGCCCTGGGCCTTTGTTTGGATCTGGCCTAGGCCCCGGCATCTGGCCAGGTGCTAGGCAAAGACTCCAGCATCGTACTCTGGCATAGGCCTAGGTGCCAGAATCACACTCAGGCATAGGCCGGGACCCCTGCTTTGGGTCTCGGCCTTCTTTCTCCCTAGGCATGGCGCTGGCCTCAGGCCTAGGCCCAACTGGTGACTTTTTAAAAAATATTGTAAATAGGTTTTCAAAAGACAATAGATTCCGACAAAATTTAATCTGAATTTTAACTCTTTGTGTTTTAAAAAGAATTTGAAATGAAATAGGAAATTTTTTTCTCATTTGCTATTTTGTTTCTCCCAAATGCCCATCCCTGTTGTATATAAGAAAGTCAGGTAATAAGTGTGTATGGTGTGAATTCTAATGTGTATTGTACCGAATTTTGATAAACATAGCCTCATCCTGTGAAGGTCTTGGGCACTTGGGCACACAGGGAGGGCCAATGAGCACCTTTAGGCCTTCTGACCTTCTGGGATTTCTGGACAGGATAAAAATCTGAGTATTGTATTAACCATAATGCTCTTGTAAGCACTGAGACTTTTCCATCTCCTTTGTCAAACTCTCCAATAAAACACTCTGATTCATGGCTTTGAAATAACTGTGTAACCGGGAACCTTTTCTGTATCTTGTTGCTGCAGATTATGTATGCACACAGAAACTACTAGAACCCGCTTTCCTGTCACCTCCAGACCCACAACATTGGACAGGTATTTGAAACAGGTAACACTTCTACCCTAGCTGCTCCTCCCCCTTCCCCCCACCAGTAAATGAATGTTAACTGCTATCTTATTCTCTGTATCTAGAACCATTAAGCAACCCTTTTCAAGATCCACACCATTTACTGTGTCCTCACCCTGGCATTGCATGCTCATGCTTTACAAGTGTTTCCAGGATATGTATCTGTACCACAGAAATGCTTTCAATACAGTTTGTGGTGTTGCAGGAGGTGCTATATTATAGATCATGGAGCTGTTCTGGTAGGCAGAAAGGAAGGTTAACTAAGTGTACAGAGAAATACCCACACTGTATGTATATTTAATGTAATGTTACAGGGGAGCAGTCTGGCAATAAGCCAGATGGACCAGAATCAAATGACCACAGGCGGGGAAGGCAGCATTCACGGTTGCTGCCTGCTAGCATTCAGGACATGGAGGCAGAAAAGGGACAAACAGAGGAGCAACAACAGCCCATGGAGGAGGAGGAGGAGATCCAGCCAGCCTCTCCTCTGTCACAGTCATCCGATCTCAGGCAGCTTGCAGATGACTAGCAAAAGAACAGCTCAGCAGAGGAACAGTTCATCTCTCCTCCAAAAGAGGAGGTGCAGGTTACTCCTGTAGAGAGGCAAATTCATAATATCAATTCCAGGGTGGTGGAAGAGATTGTGGAACTCAGCATGAAGATGCATGGCCTTCCAGGGTGCTCTGAGGAAGGAAATACAGAGCCTCATGGATGTTGTAAGGAAGGAGATGCAGGGCATGTAGCATGAGCTACAGGACATTCCTCAGGCAAAGGATGCCTAGACTGCAGTGTGGCATTAGATACTGCAGACGATGCCCCTCTGGCAGCTGCAGCCTCCACCAGCTTCCTTCTATGTGTTGCCCCACTGGATGCAGCCACTACCAACCTTTGCTGCATCACCAGGCTGGATGGCCCCTCCCCAGGCTAGAGCTCCCCCTAAGCCATTGTCTGCTCCACCTATTCCTCCACCACCTCCCATTTTGCTACCACCTCCTCTAATGCCATCACCACCACCACTACCACCCATGGAGCCTGAAGCATCAGCACTGCTATGCCCAGAGAGAGATGATCTTACCTCTTCTGAGAGAACAGGTAGCTGAGGATACAAAGCCCACCACAGCTGTCAGCCTGTCTTCTCTCACTCAAAGCCCTGCAGGACCCTCCAGCAGTTATGATAATGTACTACTGCCTCCAGGTTCTTCAACATGACACTGCTGCACAGGATCACCATAATTGGGCAAGCAAAGGCATCAGAGCTTCCTACACCCCAAAAAAGAAAGCAGCCAAGGAATCAATAGCTTTATGTTATTTGTTAGTCATCACATTGAGCACATCTGTAAATAAATGCACATTTACATTATAAAATGTCTTTGTATTGGTGTTCCTTTCCTCTATAGCCTGCCGTTGAGTCATGCGATGTATCTCCTGATTCAACTCATCTTTCTTTTCCTCCTCCTCCTCTTCATCTGGATTATCTTTCAGTCCTTCTGGAGGAGGCATGCATCTGGTTTTGGCCAGATTATGTAGCATACAGCAGGCCTGAAAGATCTCATAAACCTTAAGGGATTTGAAAAGAAAGCATCCACCAGATCGGCCCAGACAGTGGAAACGTGTTTTGAGTAGGCCAAGGGTTCTCTTGTTGGCAGGCCTGGTCTGCCGGTGGGCCCTGTTGTAGTGAGCCTCTGCAGCAGTCTGTGGGATAATGAGCCAGGCTTTAAGGGGCAGATTTTAAAACATATGCAAGGACATAAATTTGTGCGTGCAACCCGGAGTGCACAAACGTATGCTCGATTTTATAACATGCGCGCGCAGCCGCACGCATGTTATAAAATCAGGGGTCAGCACGCACAAAGGGGTGCACACTAGTGCAAATTGCGCGTGCTGAGCCCTCGGGGAACCCCGCTGGCTTTCCTCATTCCCTGCCCCCAACCTTCCCCTCCCTTCCCCTCCCTGTCCTGCCCCCAGCCCTAAAGAACCCCCCCCCCTCCCCCATACCTTTGTTTTGGAAGTTATGCCTGCCAGCCAACTGCCAGCTCGCGATCACCCTGTGCTGGAGTCCTCGGCCATGCCTCCCGGACTGCCCAGCCATGCCCCTGGACCGCCTGCCTCACCCCCATCCCGCCCTCTGACTATCCATTCAGAAAAGCCCCAGGGCATATGCACGTCCAGGTGCTTTATGCGCGCCACCGGGCCTTTTGAAAATAGGCCAGGCACGCGTAGGTCTTTGAAAATCTGCCCCTATGTGAATAGCCTAAATGACATGTAGGGGAGAAGGCAGAGAAGAGCAAAGTTAGATAGGCCTTAGGGCTGGGCAGTAGAGCAGTTCACAGGACATGGTTCTAGCGGTCCTCTTGGCCCAATTCTATCAGCCCACCTAGATATGAAGGAGACAATAATAGGATGTTAGTTGCAGTGTGGTGGTAGTGATAAGTTAATTCCTACCTAGAAGCCAGCTGCCAAAGTCTCAGAGATGTGTGTGCAGCCAAGCCACAATTATTGGTATTCCATATAGAGGAATACATCTTGTCTACTAGAGATGTGCAGGCAAAAAGTTTTCGTTGCGAACGCGATACATATTCGTGGGGGGGTCAATTCCATTCAATGCGAACGTATGGCGAGTTCAATAATTTGTCGATCTGTAAATACGTTTCTACTAAATTAACTACAACCCCCCACCCTCCTGACCCCCCCCCCCCCCAAGACTTACCAAAACTCCCTGGTGGTCCAGCAGGGAGTCAGGAAGCCATCCATGCACTCGTTTGTGGTTTCCTCACAGCGCCGATAGCCTGTGTCACAGGGGCTGCTGGTGCCATTGGTCAGCCCCTGTCACATGGTCACCGGCGCCATCTTGTGCTCCTACCACGTGACAGGTCATGTGGCAGGAGGTCGCTCCGGGACCCTCGTTGGACCCAACCGGAACTTTTGGCCAGCTTGGGGGGGCCTCCTGACCCCCACAAGTCTTGCCAAAAGTCCAGCGGGGGTCTGGGAACAACCTCCTTTCACGCCGTCCGTCTGATCCCAATACTCAAAATGGCGCCGATTGCCGCCATTTTGAGACTCTAAATCGCCGTCCCGCCAATACTCAAAATGGCGCCGATCGCCTTTGCCCTCACTATGACGGCTTTTAACTTAAAAAGTGTCAAATGATAAAAAGTTTGTTGCTCGAGGTATAGTTCTGCGTTCCCATTTTTTAAGATGTGCCGGCCATCCATTGCTCCTACCATGTGACAGGGACTGGCCAATGGCACCAATAGCCCCGTCACATGGTAAGGGTAAAGGGCCACTGGCGCCATTTTGTTTACTGGCAGCCGATGGCCCGAGAGTGGGAGATCACTCCCGGGACCCTCGCTGGACCACCAGGGACTTTAGGCAAATTTTTTTTGGGGGGGGTCAGGAGGGTGGGGGATTGTAAATAATTAAACGATAAGGATCGGGGTGCGAGCTAATGGGTTTATGTTAGTGCGCACTAACGGGAATTAGCGTGCACTTTAGTGCGCGCTAGTTATTTTAATATTAGTGAAAAACTACTCAAGTTCATGCTTATTTATTCGCTAAACCGAAAACAATTCTATATGAAAAAAAAATGCCGATCCGCGGGAATACGAACGTTTCCCGTGGCATTGGCTACACGAAACCGAAAGCGGAAATGATCAGACACCAGATGCACATCTCTACAATTTATAGAACTTTGCTACAAGAAAATAAAAAGCAACATTTTCAACCTTTACAGGCTAATTTTAAAACAAGCACACATATACCCATACCCATGCATATCAACGCACAAGCAGAGATACGCTGGGATTTTAAATCATGTGCACACTTACGTGTGCATGTTTTAAAATACACCTACCACATTAAGTATGCTCCTAATTTTAAGAGATTACTTGATCAAACCTACTACATGTTTCTTCGATAGGTCTTTGCCGGCTTTTACACTCGAATGTAAGCGGATTTTAAAACATGCTCACACAGAGACAATCCCAGTTTTTTCAATTAGTCTACCAGTTTGGCCAATCTTGAGGTCTTCCAGACCTCTCTGTTCTTCATTCTCCACACTCCCCAGTTGACCCAGACCCCTCACCCTGTCATGTAAACCCTAAAACACTACATCTATAGAGTTTCTCTTCATCAGGAGCAACAGTAAAGTTATGCAGCTAACAAGCCAACACATGCTGCGGCCTCTGGTTTTAAAACATAGAGTTATGCACGCAAGTATTGACCCTGCCCTATCCCGCCCCCTTATTTTGGGCATATACACATATTTGCGCATAAATCACGGTTTTTAAAATCTGTGTTGCTTGTGTGTGGCCCACGTAGGTGCATATGTGGGCATTTTTGCATGAACATTGCTTTTAAAATTGACCCCTTAGAAATGATATTAATAAACCATTGCAATTATTTTCAATTGTTAATACCATTCTTGTCCCCTCTAAACACAGTTTTGCAAATTTCCAAACTTTGAGGTACTTGCAAAACTTTTTCATAAAAAAGGTAGAACAACTGAAGCACTCAGATAATAAAAGATTACAGGTAGATGATGTAGTAGACTTGACCATGTTAAGAATGAGATGGGATTCATTTCAGCTGATAAATAAGCATGAACTTGAGTTGTTTTTCACCAATATTAAAATAACTAACAATTGTTTAGATCCTTGTTCTTTTCTATTAATTGAGCAGTCCTTAGATATATTTGCAGATTATCTCAGTCTGATTATTAATATATCCTTATCAGAAGGAGTAGTACCCCAAAAGTTGAAAAAAATAAATTAATTGATAGATTTTAAAAGATACCAAGGATTCTAGAGCTGATAAACATATTTTTGGCCTATATCAAATTTGTATTCTCTAGCCAAATTGTTGGAAAAAGGATGTTAGAACAGCTAAAAGATTATTTAGAAGATTACCATTTATTGAATAAAGATCAGTTTGGCTTTAGGCAGGATAGGGATTCTGAAGCCCTGTTACTATTGTTTTAGATGATATTTATTGGAGTTTAGATAAACAGAGAACAGGAATAATTGTGCATATTGATATATAATTGGCCTTTGATACTATTTGTCATGCTAGGTTAATGGAGAGGTTAAGATTGATAGTCATTGAAAGCACGCTCTTACATTGGTTTCAATCTTTTTGAAACATTGTATGCAACGTATACATGGAGATGGTTCTAAATGGTATTATAACCTGTCAGATGTTCCACAGTGATCATCTTTATCTGTGGTATTGTTCAATATCTTTTTGTAACCTTTAGATGAGTTTTTGCCTCCTTTGGTTTATTTTATAAAATGTATGCTGATGAAGTACAATTTTATATACCGCGTGAGCATGAGAGTGTTTTCCCCATAAAGAAGTTTTCTGTGGTGTTTATTACATCCATTAACAATTGGATGGGTAGAAATGAGTTAGTTTTAATTGTGGGGAGACTACTATTTTATGGTTGGAAAAGAAGTTAGACAATAACTTTGTTGTGAAGGTGGGTGAGATAAGTATAAGCCCTTGTGTGAAAGCAAGGAATTAAAGAGAATTATCGGATGCCAATTGTTCTTTTCACACTCAAGTGAAAAAAGTAGCTCACTCAGCATTTTTTAAGTTATGTGCAGTAAATTTGTTTGAGAGAATTACTCCCATTGCAGGAATTTCATGCAGTAGTACAAGTAGACCAGTCCCATCTAGATTATTGTAATTCTCTATATTTAAAAGGACAAAAATATCTGTTACAAATAATGAATTAGTGCAAAATGTTTCTGTTAGAATGATTTTTAAATTTCCTTGGGGAATTATTACACCTCACTTGAAGCAGCTGCATTCGTTTCTGATTAAAAAAAAAAAAGAGTTAACTTTTTTATCTTTAAAGCATTCTGTGAGAAAAATCACTATCTGTGAACTTATCAATGTATAAACCAACATGCACTTTATGCTTTTCTTCGTTGTTGCGCATTGATATTCCTACAGTGTCTGAATATCCTTTGCAAAGATTTAGGGCCAAATCGTTATCAGTGTTGGGTTCTCAGTTATGGAATGCTATCCCACTTGAAGTGAAAACACAATTAGATTATTTAAGATTTAGGAATAAGGTAAAAGCCTTCCTTTCTAATCAAGTTTTTAAATGAATAACTTGAATCTATGACTTTGTCTCATTATAAAGGGAGTATTTTATGAAAAGAATTAGACTAATTTTAGTCTAGGTTAAGGCACTTGTATTTCCCCTATAAATTTATTTTTATAATTTTTCCAAATTTAAAGTGGTATTTTACATGATGTTATTTATGTTTATAATGATGTTTTATTACTTGTTGCTGTATGAATTGCATGATATTTTATTTTAATTTGTTTTCTATATGACTATGTATATTATCTCTAATTCACATTGAATCACAGAGATTTGAGGAATATAAAAATACAAATAAATAAATCACCTGAAGCAAAGTCACAACTGACAGTTCTCTGAGCAGCTTCTCTTCTTGACATAAATAATCCAAAATGGAGTATACAAGTTACAAAGAACAAAGGATATTCTCTGAAAACAAACATCCTGAAGTCCTCTAATATGCAAGGGGGCGAACAGTTACAAAGAAGAGTGTATTGTGGTAGAGGGCCTTTACTGTCTCCGATAAAATATCAGCTATTGAGTTGAAGAGCTATGGTCAATAAAATAAAAGGAAAATGCTTCAGGTAATGAATTCATCATCCACATATGCCTTGGAGTCTTTACATCAAATATTTAGCATTTTAGCCAACTCTACACACAAATATAAGAACATAAAAAGAGGCACTATAAGAACTGTAAAGAAGCACATAAAACATAAAAAGAGGCTCTGGATATATGTACAGCATATAAATGTACACATTTATGGGTTCTATGCTAAAAATTGCTAAGTGTTTTTTTAAAGTGTATGCATTAAATTTCTGTGCATAAAACTTGCCCTTGTATACAAATAGTTATGTAATCAATTGTGCATGAATAGGATTATTAAGTGCAGATTGATTATCTTCCTAACTGAACCATGCCTGGATGAAATAAATGCCTGCTTAGGAAGCCAAGCTTCCAGGCATGGAGGGTGGACCTTCCCATCAGGGAAGTCATGAAGGTCCAGAACATCCTGTATGGGAAGGAGGCCAGGAAAGCAGAATCCCACGGAAAGGAACAGACCTGGGAGAAAATTCTCCATTAACTTAATGCAGTCTTCCACAACATCAGAAATATGCAAGACCACGGCCACAAGTGGCAGGACCTTAGACACAAGGTCAAGGACAAACATGCAAGAAGGAGGGCAGAGGGGCCCACAATCCACTTAAGCTTCACCCAAGCAGAATGGATGGTGCTGAGCACCATATCAGAGACTGCAGTAAGAGGGGGTGGTGAGCAGGATACCTCACGCTCATAAGTGAGACATGGTGAGCAGTCTTTGTAAGAAAAACATTACGGTATTTGTATACAGGACCTATTCTTTATCTAACCATAAATATATGTGGCAACCCACTAAAGTTGAACCCTTTTATTTTGTGTCAAAATATACAAAACCATCTAGGGGGAGGGGGAGACCCTGCCATCATCATTTCTTGACTGATTAATAGGGATGTGAATCATTTTTTGATGATTTAAAAAAATTGTCGATATTTTTTAAATCGTCAAAAATCATTAGAGTGCGCGATACAATACAAATTCCCCCGATTTATCGTCAAAAATCGTTAAATCGGGCACGGGAATAATTTGGGGGGAGGGCAGGAAAACTGGCACACTAAAACAACCCCTAAACCCACCCCGACCCTTTAAAACCAATCCCTTACCCGAACCCCCCCAAAATGTTAAATTACCTGGTGGTCCAGTGGGGGGGTCCCAGCGCGATCTCCCGCTCTCGGGCCATCGGCGCCATTTTGGCTGCCACTAATATAAATGGCGCCGATGGCCCGATTAACCTACCTGATCCTTTAAACCGACCCCCTTAGCCTCCCCCACCCTCCTGACCCCCCCAAAAAAACCTTTTAAAATTACCTGGTGGTCCGGGGGAGGCGCGGGGAGTGATCTCCCGCTCCCGGGCCATCGGCTGCCACCCATAAAGATGGCGCCGATGGCCCTTTGCCCTTACCATGTGACAGGGTATCCGTGCCATTGGCCGGTCCCTGTCACATGGTAGGAGCACTCGATGGCCATCCAGTGCTCCTACCATGTGACAGGGACCGGCCAATGGCACGGATACCCTGTCATATGGTAAGGGCAAAGGGCCATCGGCGCCATTTTTTTTTTAGCGCAGCTGATGGCCTGGGAATGGGAGATTGCTCACCGCGGCTCCCCCAGACCACCAGGTATGTATAAAAAGTTTTGGGGGAGGGGGTCGGGAGAGTGGGGGAGGCTAAGGGGGTAATTTTAAAGGGTCGGGGTGGGGTTTTTTTATTGGCACGGGCCTCACTAAAAAAATTAGTGATGTGAATTGGAATCGGAACCGATCCCAATTCACATCTCTAACAATCAGATTTCCCCCCCCCCCCCCAGCCGAACCCGATCATTAAAATGACCGGGCACACGATTCACATCCCTACTGATTAATAAATGTGTTAAATAGTTATATAGTACCATGAAATGACCACTGGATGGCATTTTAGGAGAATGAGTCATGATGTAAATTGTTTAAGTGCTTTCGGGAAAGTAATGTGTATGTTCCCTTAACAGTTTGGGGATTTTCTTTTTTGATTGGATTCTGAGAGAGAAGTAGGCAGTATATAAGGAGAAGGTTTTGGCAGAATTTTGGCGTTTCCTTCCCTGCCCTCTAACACATAGGGTGGGAATTAGGGACCCTCAAGGGGAGTGGCCCAAGTCTGAGAAGAAGTGGAATATAGTGTGTTCCCATTAATGGCTGGACTGAAGCAGAGTGGCAAGGAGAATTTTTCCCTCCCAGAGGAACCTCTATATAGCTCACAAGGAGAAGTGGAGGAGTGGGATGAGTTAGCCCAATGCTTAATTGCCCTGAATGAATCTGGCTGTGTAGGGTCCGGGGAACCTAGTAAGTTGGAGAAGAGAGGTTTCCTCCTCCCTCAGATAAGCTTGCCATAGAGGTGAAGCGGAGAGGTCAGTGGCTGGAGTATGGAGTGGTGTTGTCCTCATCCCAAGGACCTAATAAAGAGGTGCATAGTAGGATGCTCAAAGAGGGGAATTGATGGTGCAAAATAGATTAATAGCACTGAGGTTTTGCCCCAAGATATCCTTGTTAGTGTTGTGTGCAGGGAAACCAGCACAGAAGAATGACAATATGGAGATTTGGGTAAAGAGGTCAATGACTATGGTGAAAAGTGAGCAGTACTTTGGGAAAGTGGTTGTGTATTCTGCTGTCATGGAATTTTTTGAGCATATGTATTTGTGTGCCCATTGGATAAGAATTTTGTTATGGGGTAAATTTGAACGAATCAGCCCTTCCAAATGGATGAAGGAGAGAAAAGGCAGTAATGGATAATATGTTGACTCCTTATTGTCAGCTGCAATTGTAATATTCACCGTATGGAAGCCCATGATTTTTCTGACATTCAGTATCTTCTTTTGAAACATCCTTGTATACATGTAATAGTTCTTGTCTGGTTCTATATACCAGAGAAAAAAGTTGCCATTTGGGTTTTTTTTATTTTGTTTTATTTTGTTTTGTTTTGCTTTGCTTTTTTGGAATTTGAAACAATGTGCCAGTGTTCATTATTGAGCCAGTCTGATTTTATGGATGGAGTCAGAGATAATGGAGGAAGGTGAGAGGACCTCCTTCCTGTCCATAGAATAATGAGCAAAGGACAGTGGTGCTTGAAATATGCTGTCCCTCCCTCCCTCCTCAGGTCAAATTCACCATCTGCATGAGGCAATTTGAACAGCCCGCACAAAAGATGGAAGGGATGAACTTTAAATAAAAGAGAATTTCTCCCAATTATTTTATCAGGCGATTACATATATATTTACATATTTTCAGATAGTCTATGGTCAAACAGGCAGCTAGGCCCTACAGTCATGGGCCTCACCCTACTGTCAGCCTTTCTGTTCTTGCTTGTTGGTCTTTGATAAAAGTACATTATGTTAGCATAGATATCCTAGCACATGCTAGACTATAAAGTTGTTCAGTAGCTAGAGGCAATTGATATCAGATTTTATCTGCTGTAGTTCCACCTGCATGTACAAAACCTTCAATGATACCTTCTGCTCTTACAGCTCCACTACTTCCAAAGATGCCTCATCCACCCATGCCTCCATATTAGAGGAAGGTCTCTCTCCTCCTCCCCCCCCCCCCCCCGATGTCTCCAGCTGTCTCTTCTAGTACAGGGATGGCCTCATCTTTCACACCATTTGAACATCTCTTACCTATGATGCCCTCCTGCAGCTATTACCCATTGCTACTGTCATATGTGTCAGTGATCTCTGAAGATGCAATCAGTAGACACCAAATCACAAAAAACAGAAGCCAATTCCTCTCAATATTGATAGTCAAAAAGCACCAAAGAGAGGGAAATAGAATACAATCCTATTACCAACCAATTTAAACAAGAGACAATATCATAGACAATCGCTCAAAAATTGTAATCTACTGTCTCTCGCTTGCTATGGGCCTCAGGCAGTCTTCAGCCTTCTGAGCAGTTTTTTTGTAATCATTTATTGTCTCTTGTCTTCTGCTACTAAGAAATAGAGTATTCAATTATTTAACAAAGCTTTATTAACGCATCTGTTAAAATAGTATCAACCTAATGTCTCTATCTTGTAACCAGAATACTTAGCCAATTCAGACGCTCATCAGTCACTGGTTTTTGACTGGAATGAGTTCTCAAATTTTTCACCCAATTCTTGAATATTCACCCAACATGGGCCATGTTTCAACTATTACAGTCTTCTTCAGAGGAAATAATTATTAACCACCATCAGCACAATATTCTCTTGACCTAAAAACCAGAATATACAATCAAACTCACACACACTTTTCCAAAGGTGAGTCCATCTCACTCATAACAAATCTCTATCTCAAACCTCCAATTCTAGATAAACATTGTCCTAACACATGTCCAACCTCATTTGCAATAAATTGCTATATTAATATCTACTTAGAATCATAGAAATAATTGCTTACCCAGACACTCAAATAACATCTCTTCAAAGTCAATGCCGCAACGTGGCGTCTCGGCGTATCAGCTCATTCAAAGTCCAAAAAGTCAATTTTAACTATCTGTTCCTTTCTAACGTCACCAGAAATGATCACTCCCTCTGCAAAACAGGGACTACAAAGCCCATAATTCAAACATCAAGTCCAATTTAAAAGCTGCGGACAAAGGTGGCGCTGTGGTCGTCATGGATCAAAATGACTATTGTGAGGAGGTATTGCCTCAAGTTAATGACGGTACTTATTACTTATTAGAAAAAACATTCGGAAGATCCCACAAGTGAATTAAAGAAGATGATAGACTTGTTAATAGATGACGCCTACGAAAGATCTTGGATTACATCTAGAGAGAGACGGTTCTTGATTGTTGATTATCCTAAATTACCTGTCTTGTACATGTTGCCAAATGTACACAAATTGTTGGAGAAGCCCCCAGGGAGACCAATTGTATCTACAAGAGGCTCCTTGCTGGAGCCATTATCAATATTTGTTGACAGATTTTTGTCACCTGCAGTTAAGAAGTTATCTTCTTATGTGTGAGATTCTTATGTGTGAGATTTGATAACCAAATTAGAGAGTTTGAGTAACCATTTGTTCCCAAATAAGACTTTAGCATTGGCCACCATTGATGTCGTGGCGCTCTATACAAATATTACGCAATTAGAAGCTTTCAATATTGTTAATGCTAGAATTCACGAAGAATCACAGACTACTCATATTCCATCTTTTATTAGTACATTAGCACAGATTACTTTATGCAATAACTATTTCAAGTTCAATAATACATTTTTTCTTCAAACGAAAGGAGTGGCAATGGGCGCCACAATGGCGCTGGATGTCGCAAACCTGTATATGGGAGATTTTGAGGAGATTGTATTAAATTGTGGAAGCGATATATTGATGACATCCTGAATCTGTGGGAAGGAGAAGACGATGTCTTTGAAAAATGTATGCAGTGGCTGAATGGATGTGATCCTAATTTGAATTTTACCTTTGTATTCAATAAGGGGTAGATTTTTTTAAAAAGCGCGATCGCGTACTTTTGTTTGCGCAGCAGGCGCAAACAAAAGTATGCTGGATTTTATAAGATACGTGCATAGCCGCGCGTATCCTCTAAAATCCTGGATCGGCGCGCGCAAGGCTGCTGATTTTGGGCAGCCTGCGCGCGCCGAGCCACGCAGCCTGCCTCCGTTCCCTCCGAGGCCGCTCCGAAATCGGAGCGGCCTCGGAGGGAACTTCCTTTCGCCCTCCCCTCACCTTCCCCTCCCTTCCCCTACCTAACCCACCCCCCCGGCCCTATCTAAACCCCCCCTTACCTTTGTTCCTAGATTTACGTCTGCGAGAAGCAGACGTAAATCTACGCACGCCAGCGGACTGCTGGCGTGCCGTCCTCCAACCTGGGGGCTGGTCTGGAGGCCTGGACCACGCCCCCGGGTCGGCGCCACGCCCCCGTCCTGCCCCCGAAACACTGCATCCCGCCCCCGAAACGCAACGTCATCGGGTCCCATCCCCCCGACACGCCCCCGACACGCCCCCTTCGAAAAACCCCGGGACCTACGCACGTCCCGGGGCTCTGTGCACGCCAGCGGCCTATGAAAAATAGGCGTGCCAGCGCGCAAGGCCCTGCTCGCGTAAATCCGGGCGGATTTACGCGAGCAGGGCTTTTAAAATCCGCCCATAAGAGGAATGTGTCATATTTGGATATTTCGATATCTCTGAAAGAGGAGGGGTTTAGTTTCTCAATTTATCAGAAACCAACAGATAAGAACACAATTCTAAGAAATGATAGTTGTCATCCATTACATCTGCGTACCAATTTACCCTTTGGCCAATTCTTAAGGCTAAGACGCCTGTGCTCAGACATTTTTGAATATAAGCTAAAAGCTCAAGAAATGATGAGATCTTTTGTACAAAGAGGGTATCCTATTTAGATCATAAAAAAAAGCTTATAAAAGAGCCTGCTGGGTAAATAGAGATTTTTTGTTTATGCCCCCTCAAAAAGGAGATGATTTGGATAGAACAGTATGGGGTAGATTTTATAAAAGTACGCCTGCACGAACTTTTGTTCGCGCACCAGGCGCAAACAAAAGTACGCTGGATTTTAATAGATACGCATGTAGCTGCACGTATCCTTTAAAATCCGGGGTCGACGCGTGCAAGGCTGCCCAAAATCGGCAGCCTGCGCACACCGAGCCGCGCAGCCTGCCTTCGTTCCCTCCGAGGCTGCTCCAAAATTCCCACCCCCCGCACCTTCCCCTACCTAACCCACCCCCCAGCCCTATCTAAACCCCCCTACCTTTGTTTTAAAAGTTACACTTGCCAGAGGGAGGCGTAACTCGCGCACGCCGGACGGCCGGTACACAATTCCCCAGCCCAGGAGCTGTTTCGAAGGCCTCAGCCATGCTCCCGAAATGCCCCTGGGCCTGAACCACACCGGCGGCCCCGCCCCTGAATGACGCACCGCCCCAACACGCCCCCCCCCCCCGGCTTGCCCCCGACACGCCCCCCCAGGAAAGCCCTGGGATTTATGCACATCCCGGGGCTTGCGCATGCCGCCGAGCCTATTCAACATAGGCTCAGCACACGCAGGGGGAACTTGGGGCAGGTTTTTGGGGGGGTACGCATGTATCTTACGCGCGTACCCCTTTGAAAATCTGCCCCTATGTGTTTTACCCTTCTCCTCACAGATTTATAGAGTACAAAAGAGTATCAAGAAATTTTGGCATATCCTAAAGTTACATGAAGGATTACAAAAGATTCTTAAATTTGCATTGAAACATGGAAAGAAAATAAGGGATATTATTATCCATTCTGATTTTGCAGATGAAGATAACAGACAGAGTTATGGAGAGACCCCTAACCGGGGACATTATGCCTTTGGGAAATGCTCTGTGGTACTCAATCATTTTCAGGAGACAGATTACCGTTTTTTGGTAATGGCAAATTTAATCTGATGGCATTGACTAGCTGTGATTCTAAGGAGTTGTGTATGACATCTGGTGTCCTTGCCTGCTGCTATATATAGGAAAGACAAAACGTAGTTTGAAGACCTGCTTGATAGAACATCAAAGTGCTATAGTTAGAAACAAACTGGAGGCACCCCTAATTCAACATGTTTAGAAAAAGGTCAAGTATTCTTGGATTTAACTTTTGCAGTGATTGAGAAACCGAGACCATGCAATCGGGGCGGTGATATTGATAATTATTTGTTACAGAGGGAACAAAAATGGATTCAATATTTTGACACAGTGACTCCAAAAGGGTTAAATAAAGAAATAGACTGGTCTGTTTTCTGAATGATGAGATGTTGTGTTTCGTTTTAAATTAGACTTGACATTTGAATTATGGGCTTTGTAGTCCCTGTTTTGCGGAGGGAGTGATCATTTCCGGTGATGTTAGAGAGGGACGGATATTTAAACTTGACTTTTTGGACTTTGAATGAGCTGATACACCGAGATGCCACGTTGCAGCATTGACTTTGAAGAGACATTATTTGAGTGTCTGGGTAAGCGATTATTTCTATGATACTAAGTAGAAATTAATATAGCAATTTATTGCAAATGAGGTTGGACATGTGTTAGGACAATGTTAATCTAGAATTGGAGGTTTGAGATAGAGATTTGTTATGAATGAGATGGACTCACCTTTGGAAAAGTGTGTGTGAGTTTTATTGTATATTCTTGTTTTTAGGTCAAGAGAATATTGTGCCAATGGTGGTTAATAATTATTTCCCCTGAAGAAGACTATAATAGTTGAAACATGGCCTATGTCGGGTGAATATTCAAGAATTGGGTGAAAAATTTGAGAACTTGTTCCAGTCAAAAACCAGTGACTGATGAGCATCTGAATTGGCTAAGTATTCCGGTTATAAGATAGAGACATTAGATTGATACTATTTTAACAGATGCATTAATAAAGGTTTGTTAAAAAATTGAATAATCTATTTATTTATTTATCTTAGTAGCAGAAGACAAGAGACAATAAATGATTACAAAAAAACTAATCAGAAGGCTGACGACTGCCTGAGCCAATAGCGGGCGAGAGACAGTAGATTACAATTTTTGAGCGATTGTCTATGATATTGTCTCTTGTTTAAATTGGTTGGTAATAGGATTGTATTCTATTTCCCTCTCTTTGGTGCTTTTTGACTATCAGTAGAGACCAAACATCTCTGTGGAGAAGCAGCAGACCTAGAAAATCCAAGGTACCTAATCCCCTACTTCACAAATATCACCTTTCAGCTGTAAATAAATAAATCAAACTTTGAAAATGTCTCTGTATCAGTGTGTTTCTTTCCTCTACAGTATATTGGTGAGTCTGAAGATGTATCTCCTGCAATTCTTCCTTAGTTCAAATTCTGTCTCCTCTTCTCAACAACATTGCTAGATGAGCATCTTGACCTTCTGGAGGAGATAGTCTTCATGTTGTGGCCAGATCATGAAGCATGCAATAGGCTAGAAATATGACACTGACATTTGGTGAGTTGTAGAGAAGACATCCCCCTGATATGTTATGCTAAGGCAGCAGAAATGTGTTTTGAGTATGCCAAAAGTTATCTCAATTACTGCCCTGTTCTGAGATTGGGCTCTATTGTAATAGTCATCTGCTGCAGTCTGTGTGTGTGCCAGCAGGATCATAAGCCAGGTTTTGAGTGAATATTCTCCATCACCTGTAGAAGAGAAGGCAGAGATGAGGAGAGTTAGATATCCTAAGCAGGTTGGCAGTGAGGCTGTCCCCTAGTAGAGGTTGAAGAAATGCAACTTTACTGTTAGATGATGGTAATTTGGCAAACACATCTCAAACTATATATATCTTCCAAGATGGTGACAAGGTTTGCTTATTATATTTTATTGATGATGTTGGTAAGAGTCATTAACAAAAAAAAGTGATGCAGATGTTCCACCATGCCATGTGAATACTCCTGATAAAGCCATTAGGTGAAACATGGGTTTGTGATGTGACTGCTGAACTACCATAGTCTAATGATAAAGTTGTGTTTCCCCATAATTCAGTGATGCTCATTAGTCCAAGATGAACTTTTTGAAGTCTTTTATATCCCATTGATTTTTATGCTACAGACTTCAAACCTTTTGGCCTTGCATTGTTTGGTCTTGCATTGTTTGGCCTATTGCTGTTATGATTAGTGTTTGTGGATGTGAAGGGGTGTTTTTTTACATTTTCTCCATATCTTATTTTATTTTTAGGTTATTGATCTTTAAGCTAATTTGCCATTTATCACCTGTATCATCTATGTTCTAGCAGGTTTTTGGGGGTGTGAGGCCTTTTTGATATTTGGTTATTGATTCTCATCAGTCTTTTTGTATGTTGTATTTTTTTTGTAAAGAAGAAACATATAGATGTTGTTGTGTCTTTGTTATTTTGTGAGTTGTTTGTGTGGTGTTTTTGTTTATATGTTCTGTTTCTGTATTGGGCCCTCATCAGTGAGATTTTGATTTGGTTTTGTATTTAGATGGTGGCTTGATTTTTTTTTTTTAATCATTTGAGCTGTGCTATAAATGTTTTTAGTTGTGGTGTGTCATTATATTTAATTAAATTTATACAAATGTGTTAATTTGTTTATTCTGTAAATTTCGTATGACTTATTTCCTGATTATTTTATAAATAACAGTTGTTCATTTAAACCAAGTTCTTTATTTTAATTTTTTTAAAATGTTTCTGTTTCATTGGTAGATGGCTTTTTTCCATTTTCAATCTACAGAAATCCTACCGATAGAAAGACCTTACTGCAGTAGGGAGCTATCAGCCTCTTAAATTAAAAAAGAATTTACCTGTTGGCCAATTTTTGAGGCTGTGCAGATTGTGCTCCACTATAGATGATTTTAAGCAGTACACCAGCAATATGAGAAATTGTTTTTTAGAAAGGGTATACCTTGCAAAATGATTTAAAAGGGCATATACCCAGTCAAGATGGGCTAATCGCAAATTGCTCTTGAAACCACAGAAACCTGTAGCAAACTCATGGAACGATATGTGTCTACTATGTTTCTATCTGATTACTTATAAGATACAACAAATCTGTCCACTCGTGTTATACACAAATATTGATGCCTAGTGATGGGATTCTTATTAAAGACCATCATCTATGTTGGTCAATACATGGTTTGCCCAGAATTGTTTGATGAGGAAATATTACCATTTCCCTCTTTTTCATTCTTAGAGACTACATGTTTCAAGAACATGTAATTCTTATGGGGTTGTTCATGCAATTTGGTGCTCCTGTCCTTTTATTTATGTGGGCAAAACTATACAGACTTTGCACTGCAGCTACATTAACTGCAATAGGACTGAGGCACCGCTGGTGGAACAGTGCAGCAGTACAGCATACTTTTGAATCATAAACTTTCACTGTTCATGAGAAGCCATCCACAAATCTGTGAGGAGGCAGTTTTGGTAGGGTTCTCTTACAACATGAACAGAAATGGATTTCTAATTTAGAAACCATAGAACATGATTGACTAAACAAGGATGTCAATTTATTTTATTTTTGTGATTGGGTATTCAGCTTTAAGGGTTGGAGCTTCTAGGTATGAGTCATATATAAAGTCACATGGGGTTGTGAGCTACTTCTGATAAAAGGCATCTGAGAGACATCTTTTTTCTGATAGAGTATTCAGAGTATGAATTTATTGTTCAGATTTCCTAGATAAACACTTATTCTATTTACAATTTGAATTTTTCCTTTTATATTAAAAGACATCTGATATTGGGAATAGTTCCCCTGAAGAAGGCGTTTTTTGCAGAAATGCTAGTGTCGGGTTTTACAATGAACTGGATAACTCTGGAGAGGAGTTTTCTGCTGAATCCAGTTACTATGAATGCCAGAAACAGCCACCTTATTTTACAATAATACAAAAACCATACTGGGCTTGACTGATTTTT